>NW_019397741.1:0-44979 GCF_000591075.1 Eurytemora carolleeae | reverse complement strand
ACAAATCAAAACTAGTGAAAGCTCAAATAATCTTCCTCCATCTTTCAGTCACAAATTTCACTCGTTAGAAGGACTGTGTTCAATTTTGACCATTCAAATATGTTTTCCTGCAGTAGAATTGCGCAAGTCACTTCAGTAGAGAACTCACAATTGAAAATAACCCGTTCTAAAAATAAAAGAAACATTAAAATCTAATTCATACTTGATCAGACAAAGCTTTTAATACTGTTGTGAATCGGGCATTACCATCTTTACACGGAGGGTTACTTTAAATTACGCTAACAGTCCCTTTAAATGGAGAGTTATTATTACGCTTACAGTCCCTGTAAGACAAATTTACTAAAGGTATTGTAACAAACTATTGTAGATCAATTATCCATAAATAACATTCGTTTTCAATTCAAATAATGTGGTTTTATATATTTTTTCCTTATTTTCCATCTTTTTTAGATCATGACAGCTTTTCCTTCTAACAAGTCATCATTTCAGAAATAAAAGATAAAAATAAAAATATTTTTTTAGGAGAAAACTGAAAGGAAATAAAAAAGAAATTGAGTCTTTGCCACAAAATCTGAATTTCTAATCAATCTAACCTAGGATTACCAGCGAACAAAAACTTTCGCGAATAAATGTAAAAATTTACGTTCGTTTCTGCAATCTTTTTCGCGAAATTTCGCATTTTTTGCGAAAATAAATTTTGCGAAAAAATGCAAAACGATGCGAAATTTCACCTAAAACAATAAGTTGTAGCTGCAATTGCGTAAAAAAACTTGCAACATTCTATGCTTTGGGAACTCAGCATTAGAAGTTTTATTATATCATATTAATAATTTCTTTTTTTCTCGCAAATTTACGCATTTTTCCCCCGAGATTTTCGCATTTGCATGTTCTTGAAATTTTCGCATTTTACTGTCCTTCCCGCCATTTTTGACCTTTTTCATCAATTCTCGTCTAAATTGTCAAATTTTTAGGGATTTTGAAATGTGATACGATTCTAAAAATCATTTTGCTTGGTATTGAGTATTATTGACCATATTTGACAGAGTTTTTTCGAACTTTTTTCTTTTTGATGGTGAAAATTCCGTCTTTTTACATCTTTCTTCAGCTCCATCTGGGAGTGGTCAAGTAATTTTTTTTCAAACTTAATTATACTATTCTAAATTATTTTGATAGTTTATAAATGGCTCAAAAAATGTTTTTGACAAATTTAGAGGTAAATGTGTAAGGTATTGGCCTGAGAAACCATATTTAAAAACCGTTTTCAACCTAGTTTTCTCCTTAATGGTTAAATGATGCAACTTTTAAAAAAAAGTCATAAAAAGATGCCTTTTGATGTTAGGATTGCACAGAAAAAAAACCAAGTGTTTGATATCTTTTAAAAAGGCTGAAATAAAGAAACTTGTTTAGCAACGCTTAAAACCCCGCTTTATGAGTGAAATCACGAATAGGATTATACCTCTGTGGTCTTTAAAGATATTGGAGTTTTAATTTTTGTACTGTTAAAACAATTTATTATTAGGTGACATCATTTGGCCAAGCAAGAAGAGTTAAGAGAAAAATACACCAAAAATGGTATTTGATTATCGCTTTTTGGAGCCAATACCTTGTCAAGCTTGTCAATAAAAAATTTTTAAGCCAATTCTAAATTGTCAAAGTATTTTCAGATAGCAATGGTATTGAGTATGAAAAAAAAATTAATTTAACCACTCCAGGATGGAGCTGGAGAAAGGTATTAAAAAGACGCGATTTTTCAATTTTTCTGAAAATTTTACAATCAAAACTAAAATTCTTAAAAATTCTGTAAAATTTGGTCAATACCAAGTTAAATGATTTCCAGAATGATATCACATTTTAAAATTCATAGACAACCCAATTTAGCCGAGAATGGTTGAAATAGGCCAAAATGGTTGGGCCATTTAGGAAAATTATTTTTAAATGCTAAAATTTCGTATTTGAGCTAGGTTTACCCCAATGCTCCCAAAAAAATGTTTTGCACATCTGGGAATTTTTTCAGGAGCACCCTAAGCTTAGGTACTTGTTTTTCATATTTTCTTTCATAAAAAAGTCATATTTACTATATTTTTTAAAATATCTTCTTTTGTTTAGGTTAAACAAGACCCAAGAAGAATTGATAGAAACAAAACACCAATTATCAAGTGCACAACGAGTGAGGTTTATCAATCAGAAAAAGTGGCAGGTTAATATATTGTGGAATAGATTTATGTGTTTTTGGTGTTGTTCTAAAGCAAATAATTTGACCGGTAGCTTGAAAATTCACAAAGTGAAATGGGTCTTTACACACTATTCACAAATTCTGCGTTTTTAGACCATTTAAGATTTTACAGTCGTCTTCCTATTGCACAGTTTATGGGTCTCTCTGTATATGATTGGTATTAATTTATGTAAATATATTTTACACATTAACGATTTTTTAACCGTTAACGCCGTTGATACTGTATTATACCATTAACGGCTGCGCCATTAACGATTTTTTAACCATTAACGAAATTTTTTCGTCGCTTCGCGCAGAGTTTACGTCATTAATTTTGTAATAACGGTACCATTAACGGCCAGAGCCGTTAACGATTGTTGAATATTCTCCGTTAATACAGTTAGTAAAATTGAGATAGTTAACTATAAAACGGTGATTTAAAAAAAGCCTAAAAATGTCGTTAACGAAACGAACGTTCCGTTCTTACCATTAAAATTAACAACTAACTGAAATTTTTATCTTTTAACGGTTTGAACTGACTAACGAAACGACTAGAAAACGTTGGAACGTGCCCAGCCATAGGTTTAAGTCCCCTTAACTAATTTTTCATATTTTTTATACTAGGACAATTACTTGCAATTTTAAAACTTGATCAAATTCAATTTTAATTCCTTATTATTATTCTTATTATTAAAAAAATTAAGAAAAAACAAATCTTAAGTCTAAAAGTTTTGTTCAGGACGAAATCCAACTTCAGAAACGACTGAGCGCCAATACACAGGTATTTTTAACAAAATATATTTTTCCTTCTTAAAGGGACTGTAAACGTTGTTCCAATTGACCGTCCATGCAATGCCAGATTCATAACTGTACCCTTGAAACCTTTAATGAAACAATAATGTGGAAGATATTGTTGTTTTGCTAGGTTTAAAAGTTGTATTCCTATATACGTTTTCCTGCAGCAGGAATACACAATTCACTTTTGTATAGAATCCACAATAGAAAATAATCAGTTTACAAAAATTGCAAATAGGGTGACTTGAAATTACGCGTACAGTCCCTTTATTACCCTAATTAATTAGTTTAATAGTTACTCCTATTGTTTCAGCTGAAGGAGCACATTGTGTTAAATATGGAGGCAGAACTAGAACAGGTGGAAATACGGTTTCCAATCGGAATTCCGTTGCTTGGACTTTTATGTAATTGTGCGGAATTACGCGAAACTATTTGTTATTGCTTTGAATTGCTTTGAATTGCTTTGAATTTTCTTTGAATTGCTTTGAATTGTTTTGAATTACTTTAAATTGCTTTGCATCGCTTTGAATTATTCGGAATTTCTTGGAGTTTCTTTGACTTGCTTGGACGTGCTTGGACTTGCTTTTAATTGCTTTGAATTGCTTTGAATTGCTTTGAATTGTTTTGAATTACTTTAGATTGCTTTGAATTGCTTTGAATTGCTTTGAATTGCTTTGAATTGCTTTGAATTAATTTAAATTGGTTTGAATTACTTTGAATTTCTTTGGATTGCTTTGAATTGCTTTGAATTGCTTTGATTTACTTTAAATTGCTTTGCATCGCTTAGAATTACTCGTAATTTCTTGGAGTTTCTTTGGACTTGGACTTGCTTGGACTTGCTTGGACTTACTTGGAACTGCTTGAAATTGCTTTGAATTGCTTTGAATTGCTTTGAATTGCTTTGAATTGCTTTGAATTGTTTTGAATTGCTTTGAATTGATTTGAATTGATTTGAATTGCTTTGAATTGCTTTGAATTGCTAAGAATTGCTTTGAATTGTTTTGAATTTGCTTTGAATTGCTTTGAATTGTTTTGAATTGCTTTGAATTGATTTGAATTGATTTGAATTGCTTTGAATTGCTTTGAATTGCTTTGAATTGCTAAGAATTGCTTTGAATTGTTTTGAATTTTTTGAATTGCTTTGAATGGCTTTGAGTTGAATTGAATTGCTTTGAATTGCTTTGAATTGCTTTGAATTGCTTGAAATTGCTGAGAATTGCTTGGAATTGCTAGGAATTACTTGGAAGTGGGCGGAATTGCGCCTAATTGCGCAGAATTAAAGGGCTCGCAATTAGGTATGGGCAATAGCCAGATTAGTTTTACAGAAACTTTTAATGTTTTTAGACCTTTAAAAGGTTTTACGACAATATGAGAAGGTTCGAACATTTTAAAACTTTATTATGTAGAAGTTTGCTTTCATTAAACATGCATATTTGTTACCCTAGAAGGAAATTATAAGGCAAAAACAATCATTTGAAAACGATCGTTTTTGGGTTTTTAAAACGATAGTTTTTAGTTCGTTTTTGCCTTATATTTTCACCTGATAACAAAGGAATTGAGTCTTGGTTACAAATCTGATTTTCTAATCCATATATCTTTGGGGTCGGATGGTGTAAACCTTTGATATTTAGATTACTTAGATTATTTAATCAAAAATAAGTTTGAAATATCTAAGGTCTGCGACATTGAACTATAAAGATATAGGGATAAGAAAATCAGAGTTTGTGGCAAAGACTCAATTCCTTTGCATGTATGATAAAAGCAAACTTCTACAGAACACAATTCTAAATCGTTGTTCCCTTCTCTGATAGTCTATAAACCTTTTAAAAGTCTAAAAATATTAAAAGTTTCTGTAAAAAGGATATGGCTATTTCTTAATTGCGCGAAATTAAAATCCACTTGCGGTGGAAACCCTATAAGGTTAAATACAAAATATATCTTAATTTTTTATCTTTTTCATTTCTGTACAAATATTTCACGTAAAACTAAGGATGTTGAATACAAGTGTATCATGTATTTATCGGATTTTTTATTCATTATTTTTTATTTATTTTTAATTCAAAATCCGGCAAAAATAGTGAAAGAGTAATTAGATACTTAAATAAATAGCCCAACAAAAATGTATAAATTAAAATGAAATACATAGTCCAACAAAAATGTATAAAATAAAATACATAGTCTAACAAAAATGTATACAATAAAATACAAAGCCTAACAAAAATGTAAAAAATAAAATACATAGCTCAAAAAAAATGTATAAAATAAAATACAAAGCCTAACAAAAATGTAAAAAATAAAATACATAGCTCAACAAAAATGTAATACATAGCTCAAAAAAAATGTATAAAATAAAATACAAAGCCTAACAAAAATGTAAAAAATAAAATACATAGCTCAACAAAAATGTATAAAATAAAATACAAAGCCTAACAAAAATGTAAAAAATAAAATACATAGTTCAACAATAATGTATAAAATGAAATACAAAGCCTAACAAAAATGTAAAAAATAAAATACATAGCTCAATAAAAATGTATAAAATGAAATACATAGCCCAACAAAAATGTATAAAATAAAATACAGAGCTCAACAAAAAGGTATAAAATAAAATACAGAGCTCAACAAAAAGGTATAAAATAAAATACAGAGCTCAACAAAAAGGTATAAAATAAAATACAGAGCCCGTATAAAATGAAATACATAGCTCAACAAAAAGGTATAAAATGAAATACATAGCCCAACAAAAATGCATAAATGAAATACTTAGCTCAACAAAAATGTAAAAATAAAATATAGAGCCCCAAAAATGTAAAAAATAAATTGCATATACCCAAACAAAAATGTAATAAAATACTACAGAGCCCAACGAAAATGTAATAAAATAAAATACAGAGCTTAACAAAAAGGTATAAAATGAAATACATAGCCCAACAAAAATGTATAAAATAAAATACAGAGCTCAACAAAAATGTATAAAATAAAATACATCGCCCAACAAAAATGTAAAAAATATAATACATAGCTCAACAAAATGTATAAAATAAAAACTACTATACATCTAAACATAATGGGTAAAACTGAGGATTAAAGTCAAGACTCATCAGACTTATAACCAGAACCTCTAATCCTCATTTGTTTAATTGAAGGTCTCGCGTCTAAATGATCAAATCGAAAAGTCGATTCTGAAGATGCAATCAAAGGAAACCAATCGATTAAATCAGTTGTTCCTCTTGTATACAAACATAAAAATACAATTATAAATTACACATCTATTTCTTGGGGATTTAAATTAAATTTTACCAAAATAAATCTTGTCAAAATGTTCAAATAGAATTCGTCTAAATTCCAAATTCCGAATTCAGAGGAAAGTTCTCATTAGTAAATATATTAAAATTTAGAATGATTTCAGATTAAAAATTTTTAACTTGAATTTTGTTTACTTTCTTTTAACTATGAAACATATTGTACTTAAATCTTAAAGGAATTAAAAGTTTCCATCAAAAACTGATTTCTGATCTCTACAATCTTTGCTGTAGACCTTTGATATGTTGCATGAAATAGACTAAGTCTGCAATATCAAAGGATTGATCAGCTGTTGAAAAGTCAAGTGGGTAGAAAATTATTGTTTGGTTTGAATCGGAAACAGATGAATAGTCACGTGGTGCCATCTCTCGAGGAATACATGCAGATTAAACTGGATTTAGGTGAGGTGAGAGCCAAAAACTTGGAATAGGAAGACGACTTTTAGGTTCAATTTATGACTTTTAATAGTCCACTGAAAATAGAAAAAACAATTGTGCAGTGTAAACAGGCCCATTTAACTTAAAAACTGATATATTAAGTCACATGTATAACTATTTGCTTTGTAACAACACCAAATTCACCTAAATATATCTTTAATGTCGTATTCCTATTCCACGGTTCTTTTGGTTTTCACGCTATAATACATAAACTTTAACAAATAAAAATGATGTAAATATGTGAGAACCACGGGAATAATCTTGAAGCTTAGTCTTAAGATTCTTAGATGAGTGGGTCGACTTTTATAGGGGTAAATAACTGAAATCGTAACTTACGACTGAGCGCGGGTAAACGGTATGGGTAACTATGAGTACTCCCTCGCTATTATTAATATATAAATGGATTGAACCGCGTTAAATTGAAGTAAATTCACGATAGATTAAAATCTTATATATGTTGATAACACTTCTTACTGAAGAGCTATTTATAAAAACTCATTGTTTCAGATCGGGAAAAAGCTACGCGGAAAGTGCTGGAGCGAAAACTTAAGCTAAGAAAACTGGAATTAAGAAACCAGTCTTTAAAACCAGTTTTAAACCAGTTTAAAACCAGCTTTAAACCATTTAAAACCAGTTTAAAACCAGTTTTTAACCAGCTTTAAACCAGTTAAAACCAGTTTAAAACCAGTTTAAAACCAGTGGAAACCCAGTTAAAAATATTAGATTAATGGAATGGTTAAGTTTTTTCAAAATGCACCAGTAGTACATTAAATTTGTAAACTTACAGAAAAGTACTGTTTTACAACGAATTTCGCGGATTTTCCCAGTACGTTAATTTTTTAAATTATACAAAGTCCAAATTTAATGAATTTAAGCCGCGTCTCAAATCCCCCCAAAAACCGGTTTCAATTGAGCGCCGGATTAAATCTTGAAAAATTGAATACACTTTTATGTGACACCAACCATATTTAATTAAATTTAAGCTGCGGCTCAAATTCTTTAAATTCGGCCTCAAGTAAATTATACATGAGCAATTTTTTCCTTCAAACTGCACAACTCCGCGAAAAAGTTTATATACAGCTAAATGTAGTTTTTTAAAATAATTTCAAATTCATCTATCATGTTTCTTTTTTTTAATTAGACAGGTAAATTTAGATAAAAATGGACGTCTTATTCTTAGAAAAACTAACCTTTCTAAAGATCGAACAATATAAAATATTCACAGAATACATATGAATTTCCCTAAACTTCAGCTATTACAAATAAAATTTAAACCCATAGAGAATAGAATATTTATTAGAGGGGAATTTAAAGAATCTCTCGGTATGAATTTTTTCAGTCCCTTTCAGCCTGAAAGGGAGTTCAAAGTGAACAAATCATGTAAATGTTCACAAATTATATGCATTAGAGAACATTAATACAGTATGTTCCCTAGACTATTCATTTCAATTTGGAATTTTTTAAAGCTGTTAAATAAACTTTTTAATGAATTAGGTGAATAAAAAACATCATTTGATTTATAGTTATTCTATTCTCTACGTTTAAACCCCGAATTTTATTGATTTTTGTCAAATATTAACATAAAGATGCTCTAGATGCAGTTTCACGTAACCTCTTATTTAAAAAGGTTCCACTGTTAAATAACAAATTTTCCAAAAGAAACCAGTTTTTCTCCAAAAATCCATCTCGTTTTTTCCAGGAAAACAGATGTTCTTTGAAAATACTATATTCAAAATTATTTAAATATTTCTTTAATATATTTTGACTTAAAAATGTTTTTGTGAAAGCAAAGTAATCCTTTATTATTTTTACAAGATTCTTATCGTGTTCCTATACCTTATTATTTTTACACAACATTTGATAATATATTAACAATAATGTATTTCGATATTAAAATAAATAAAATAAANAATAAAAAATATTTTATTTATAATAAAATATCATAATAGCCAAATACCAAAAGAAACAAAACAGAAAAAGATACTCGAGCAGGGATTAGTGATTCCTGGAATACATGGCCAATACTAGGGCATTACATTTTTTTTTTAAAAACGATCGTTTTCCGTTTTGTGTGTCAGTTTTAGAAACCGTTTTGTTTTACAAGCTGTTCAAAACGACCGCTACGCTCTACAGTTATGGGATGCTAACGTGTTCAATTTTTTTTTAAAAACAATTGTTTCGTTATGAAAACAACCACGAAAAATCGAAACAAAACGATCATTTTGAAAACGATCGAAAAACGAAACATAAAACGATCGTTTTTAAAAACGATTAACAACCCTTTATACAACCCCTTTAACAAATATAAAAGTAATGCAATGCCAGAAACTGTTTAGGACTAAGTATATATCTTTTTATTACATTATGGACATAAGATGTTTTTACACTTTTTGGTGTTAGAAGGGATGGAAAGACAGGCATTAGAAAAAATTATTCAATATTCATACTTCCAATTTTTAAATAGGTTCTTTTGTACGGAAATACATAAATAACAACATTTTGAACACTGACTTACATGAATAAAAACTAATATAAATTTTTGACTTAAAAATGTTTTTGTGAAAGCAAAGTAATCCTTTATTATTTTTACAAGATTCTTATCGTGTTCCTATACCTTATTATTTTTACACAACATTTGATAATATATTAACAATAATGTATTTCGATATTAAAATAAATAAAATAAATTATTTTTTACAATTAGGTCAAGACTGTCAGCCCTGGTGTATACAAAATTTCACATAGAAGATTAAAATAAAAATAGTTAATTTATAAGAAAATATCATAATAGCCAAATACCAAAAGAAACAAAACCGAAAAGATACTCGAGGGTTAATTGATTCCTGGAATACAGGGCTAATACTAGGGCATCGTTTTATATTTTTTTCTTCAAAACGATCATTTTCCGTTTGTGTGTCAATTTTAGAAACCCTTTTGTTTTCAAAACGATGCGTTTTTTACAAACGATTATTTTGACTTTTTCAAAACAACATTTTTTTCTGAACGGAAAACGATCGGAAAAATCGTTTTATAATACCTTAAATGGGTTTGAAATTAAAAACGGAAGAGAAAAAAAGGTTTTTATTTGTTTCAAATCAGAAAACCGAAAAAATTGTTTAACGTTTCAAAACGAAAAACTGAAGAAATACAATCGTTTTTTCGTTTCACCAAGGAAATATGAAAAAATCGATTTTGTTTTCTAACCGAGAAACTAAAAAATTCGTTTTCCGTATAAGACTAAATTAGGGGAGGAGGGGAGGGGGAACAGGAAAATCTTGTTCCCCCCCCCGTGCTAAAATCCATCATTTATAGTGTAACTTGGAAAGACAGAAATTAAATGAAATTGTCAGAGGGCAGACGGAAAATGATTGTTTTCCATCTTGAAACGGAAAACGGAAAACGGAAAAAAATATTTTTCGTTTTAAAATGAAACAGAAACAGAAAAAAAACATTATCATTTTAAAACTGGAAACAAAAAATATAATTTTATGGTTAAAACAAACATGTTGTTAGAAAGCATAGAAAGACAGGCATTAGAAAACATTATTCAATATTTATACTTCCAATTTTTAAATAGGTTCTTTTGTACGGAAATACATAAATAACAACATTTTGAACACTGACTTACATGAATAAAAACTAATATAAATTTGAATTCAAAAATAATAAAAATAGACACAGTGGTTAATACATTTAATGGGGGTTTTAATCCGTTTAAAGCCTTATTTCTGCTTAAGTAAAAAGCTACCAACAGAGCGAGGCAAGCTATAATATTGACCCCTGCTGAGTATGTCTGCCAGTGTTGTTGGTGTTCCTAGCGGGTACAAAATAGGACCATCTGTGTTCAGCTCAAATTCAAATGTACATGAGTTGAGTATCGGCTTGTTGACATTATACTTATCAGAGTAAGTTCCCTGACAGTACTCTTTTGATTGTACTGGTGTCTCAACCTTTAAACATATTCTTCATGACATTCCTCTCCGTACACACCATAATCAATGATATGTAGCTGATAGTGTTCTTTTTCCTCAACACTGATTATCTGATCAAAATCAAAATCTTCTTTGATGCCTTCTTTGGAAAACTTTTTGACAGTCAACTCCTGATTTATGGCAGGTGGTTCTATTTCATTCTGGACTGTAACCTTGTCAATTTGATCTTTGTTGATCATTTGTTGTTCTTTTTCTTCCTCAGTAAGTGAAACTCTAGGAGTATGGATATTATTGATGATGTGTAGTTCTATTTCCTCTCCAGGTAAAACCATAAGTTTCTGATCATTGCTGATTTCATAAGGTTTCATTTTATCGTCATCCACAACATTGGTGGACTTATCATCATGTTCTTGGATAACGTCAGACTGGTTTTGACCTTTCAGTAAATCAGTAGACTGTATATGATCATCTTGAGTAACGTTGGTTTGGTCATGATCTTCTTGAATAACGCTGGGCTGATCCTGATCTTCTCGAACATAACTGACCTCGTGCACCTTGATTTCCTCTTCATCTAGAATTCTAGTGGAGCAATCAACCTTTACCACATGCAGTTCAAATTGTTTCTTAAGAAGCAAGCTATTGGGACGCCCTTGATTAGAAACTTGAACCTGAACTTGATTTCCAAGCAACAAGCTACCAAGACAATCCTGTTTAAGAGCTTGCTTCTCCAGAGGCACACATCCTGCTTGATCCTGATTCTGGAGTTGTTGTTCAGTTAGTTTGTTAATAGTTTCTCTATCAGATCTATTAATTGGTTGTAGTTCAATACTCCTTTCCTGGGGAACAATACCCTGCTGAATGGGTGGCGTTAGGTTTCTAGAAACAAATTAAAATTTGTATTGATTAAGAAATTAATGATTTTGTTAGAATCTATATATATAGTCATAGACAGAAAAAAAACAATCTATTGAAAACGATAGGTCCTCTCAATGTCTGATAAACATCATGTCTTTTCAATTACAGTTCCGTCTTAAATCCTGTAAGCGTAATTTCAAGTGACCATCCATGAAAAGATGACAATTCACAAAGGGACCCTTAAAAGCTTTGTCTGACAAAGCATAAATTAGATATTAATGTAAATAATTATGAAATAATGGTGGGTTCTCTACAAAAACGACTAGAGCATTTAGTGCAGCAGATATGCGCATAGTCACTTTTGTAGAAAATAATTAGTTTTCAAAATAATAAACATGGATATCAGCTTCATATTTGATCAGAAAAAGCATTCAAGGGTATTGTTGTACGACATAGTATGCAGTATGCACCTATTTAAAGGGTCACTTAAAACTACGTTTACAGACTTTTTAAAGTCTAAAAATTACCAATTTTTTTTTGATAAACTTGAATGAATATTTGGTTAAAAAAATTTATTTTATAAATTCAAATATTTTCCTACTCTAAATTGAAAAAATTGCCCTTTTTGCCAAATAAGCGACAAAAAATCGTTTTTATTTAACAAAAATCGCATTTAGGGCAGTCACCAAAATTTTAGCGACATTTGTAGGATATAGGCAATTTTTTTTTATTTCATAATTTTCTTGCCACTTATCGATATTACGAACTATTTGTCCCTGAGTTTAATTAAAAAAATATGTATTACCCGCAGAAGAGAGATTTTAGACCGTTTCTGAATTTTTGGTTCATCCCGGCATAGAACCAAAAGTTCGTGTTCGTGTTCAGGATCTGCAGCAGATTGTTCAAACTAAACAAAATATCTCTTTTTTTGAACATGTCAGAGTAAGACTATTGGATATTTAATATTTATTTGGTCATATAAAATCTATAGGCTTTTTCTTTGATTACTTCGAAAAAATAGAAATATAAAAGCCATCTTAAAAAATCTAAATAAAATTAAATCTTTTTTTTATGGTGTATTTTGAAATTCGAGGAAACACTAAACACTAAACACTAAAACACTAAACACTAAACACTAAACACTAAACACTAAACATTAAACACTAAACAATAAACACTAACTACTAAAAACTAAACACTAAACACTAAACACTAAACCCTAAACACTAAACACAAAACACAAAACACTAAACACTAAAAACTAAACACTTAACACTAAACACGGGTTTGTGAACACCCAAAAGTATTTAATTACCTCATTAGACTCAAAAACCAGTCCGGGGTCTCGCTGAAACAATTTCATTATATAAAGCTATAATTGTAATATTTTGATTTGACAAAGTAAGCCTGGGTAGGGCTGGGGCACGTTCCGCCTTTTTTTCAATCGTTCTGTTCTGGTCAGGTGATCGAATTAAAAAATATTTTAATGATCTCTAGATGATTTAGAACACATTCTTGATTTAAAATGCGTTCCCGACTTACAACGCGTTCCTGACTTTAACGTTATTTTCCTGCAATTTCCGTTCTGTACTTTTATTAATCGTTCCAATGTTTTTTTTGTGAACGCGTTCTATGTGTTTATTCTTTTTTTCGGAACAATGAGATCGATCTTGATAGTTCCGTTCGTTTTTGTGAAAAACGATCCTTCCCCTGGAATGACGCCCAGCCCTAGGCCTGCTCATGCCTAAACCAACCTGAATTCAAATTCTATAAACCTTCTATTAGATGTAAATACCATCTAATGAAAGGTTTTGGTTTCGAATTAAAAATACAACATATTTTTATTGGGGTCAGTATGGGTTAACTAAACAGAAAACGGATATTCGTACTTCTACTGAACATAAAGTTCCTTTCTAAGAGCTTCAATCAGTTTAGATATTCAAAGGGATTAAAACATATTCGCTTCAAATTAAAAGTTCTCTCGGTAGATATCGATTTCAGGTCCATGCAGGGTTAGCGCTATCTCATTTAAAAGTTCCATCCTTGTTTAACAAATTTTGTGTTATGTTACTTTTAATTATTTTCATACTTGGCAGAGGGACTTCAATTTACACAAAAAAATTTGGCACAAAATTACAAAATCAGATTTACGCAATCAGATTTGACCAAAATTTACCTGGTAAGAAATGCCTCCACAAAGATAAGGATATTCCTATTTTGTCAAATATTTTATCTTTTTCAGGAATAAATTTAATTAATTTTTAAATATTCTCAATTAATTTTGATTTTATTTTCAATTCACTTTTTAATTCATTTTCAATCTAATTCTAATTCATTTGCAAGTCATTTTTAATTCAATTTCAATCCATTCTAAATTGATTTTCAATAATTTTTGATTATTATATTCATTTGATTTGAAATAAAGTTTTGAAACAGTTTTTAGTTAATTTTCAATTTCTTAAAATGTTTTCAAATTTTTGCATGTGAAATTTTTTTGTTTTTCTAGTTGATTTGTTCAATTTATTTCATGTAATGACGGATAAAGAATGATAATTATTTTCCTAGGTATGTTGAATACCAGATACTCCACTATCAGAAGAAAGGTCAACCTGGTGACACGAACCTCATTTCTGTTTTCAGACCGCGCGTTGAAGGCTCTGAAAGTTAAAAAGGACTATCAACGCCTTTCAATGTTTCATTATTCGTTAACGAGAATCAAAAAGAAAAAGCATTCACTCTAAAAAATGTCTTTAAATACTTGTTAATGTTATATGGAAGTAATATGTAATGTACATTATACGTATCCTGGAATATGTAATGTACATTATACGTATCCTGAAATAAGATCTGAAAAGACTGGGAAGTAAAGAAATAATCATGACTCTCACCCGTAGAAAAATTGTTTAAAAGAACCAAAGATTAGATCTTTCAAATTAAAAATTCAAGTTGAAACGACCATTTTGAGATGTTTAAAATGACAACAATGAAATTTTTTTATATCTGAATCTAGTAAAATCCAGTAAATTTCTGCTGCATAGATAAGGAAGTTACTTTAACTCCAATTGATTGAAATATAATAATTAATAGGTAAGAAAGGAAAATCTTCGAAATTTTAAAGAAGTTTATTGGACCGGATTAAGAACTGATTAAATAAAAGAAACGGAAAATTTAGAAGAAAAATTATTCTTTAAAAAACAAACAATCTTTTTAACTTTCTTTTCGAACCCTAAAAGGCTAAAAGTTTTTTTAAACCAAAATCTTTCAATTCGTTGCCATGTTTGATTATTAGTTGAAAACAGGCCGTTACGTAAAAGGATAGAAAACAGTCGATCCCATCCTGTCTCTTCTCTTGTTGTAAAAAAAGGATTATGTTTCTTAAATAAGGATTTCGCAGAAATAATTTAACTGCTGAAAATTCTTGGCTTGTATTTGGTGCTGCTAGCATATTTTCACTTTTTTAATAAATCTTTAAAATGATTTATCGTTCTTTAGAATCTTTGATTTGATGTTAACACGACAACTTTTATTCAAGGATTTTTAAATACTGGCTTCTTTCTAAAACATATTATGTTTACAGTTGCGGGGAACCAAAAATATAAGGAAAACTTTTATATAAATTATGTACAGTCTTCTTTTTTCCTTTGTGGATAAACTTGCATTTAAAATTGCAGTATCTCATAAACATAGAATTTAAAACAAAGACGACATTCTAAATCATGACTAAATAAATAAATTACATACTTGAGCCTGTTAACAGTAAGAATACTGAAGGTTATAAGTAGGAGGAGGGGACCCATACTCTGGAACAACCACCGAGGAATTGTCATTCCGTACCTAGATTATATTATTTATAAAACGGACTGCAAACATGATTCCGTACCTAGGTCATATTATTTATAAAACGGACTGTAAACATGATTCCGTACCTAGATCATATTATTTATAAAACGGACTGTAAACATGATTCCGTACCTGGGTCATATTATTCATAAAACGGACTGTAAACATGATTCCGTACCTGGGTCATACTATTCATAAAACGGACTGTAAACATGATTTCTAGTGACCCAATATGCAAAGATGACAATGCCCGAATCACAACGATACACTTAAAACTTTGTCAGATCAAGTTTGATTAGAAATCAATGTTTGTATATCTGAAAACTGATTATTTTCAATTTGGTTTCTCTGAATTTCTACTACAGGAAAACAAAGGAAATATACCTAAGAATTAAACACTTTTAAACCTAGAAAAGCAAAGATATCTTTTATATTATTGATCAAATCAAGGTTGTTAATCGGACATTGCTATCTTTGAATGGAGGTTCACTTGAAATTACGCGTACAGTCCCATATAGTTATACTGATTACATTGACAGGTACAGTCCCTTTAAATATAGTTATACTGATTACATTGACAGGTACAGTCCCTTTAAATATAGTTATATGACAGGTACAGTCCCTTTAAATATAGTTATACTGATTACATTGACAGGTACAGTCCCTTTAAATATAGTTATACTGATTACATTGACAGGTACAACTAATACAAGTAAATGTAAGAAGCATGTTTATCAAGACGTACACTGTGACTCGAATAAAGATGGCTTAGTACAATATTTGCCGGAAAAAAAGAAAATTCATTGTATTAAGTCCCTAAGCTAAGCCGTCTGACCACTGAGCATTTATGGTTTACTTTATATTCGTTTTGTCTTTCTTTTTTTTTACATAAAATAGAGTTCTTGGTCTCGTATCTTCTACCTATACCAACATAAAATAGAGTTCATGGTCTCTGTATCTTCTACCTATACCAACATAAAATAGAGTTCATGGTCTCTGTATCTTCTACCTATACCAACATAAAATAGAGTTCATGGTCTCTGTATCTTGTACCTCAACATAAAATAGAGTTCATGGTCTCTGTATCTTCTACCTATACCAACGTAAAATATTGTTGGTTGGTTTCTTTATTTACAAAAAAAGTGTGATTTGATTTAGTGCCGGTCAGAATTTCACCTCAAAATAAGTTTTTTAAACTTAAAGAAACTTTCTAATAAAGATAAATGTAATGATATATACAGTAGAACTCATGAAACTGCGAAATAAGAAGACGACATTAGAGCAATTTTCTGTTTATTTTATGTTGTTACAATCCATAATGCGCAATTTATAGTTTTATCGGTGGCTTGAAAATCAGCTTATAAATAAAAACACAATTGTTGTGTTGAATATTCATTAGACTGTTCTAAGTCAAAACTTGATTCGTCTTCCTATACACACTGTCTTCTTATACACACTGTCTTCTTATACACACTGTCTTCTTATACACACTGTCTTCTTATACACTGTCTTCTTACACACAGTCTTCTTATACACACTGTTTTATGGGTTCTGCACTTAATTTGTACTTTTCGAGAAAAAGTTTTTACGACAAATAAAAAATAAAATTAAAAAGCCAAAGAATTATAATGATGCTAATAATAATGGTAGATCATAACAATAAGAAAAATGACATAAAAGTTCAGTGATATTAAACAATGATAATATACAGAGATTTGATATTACAGATCGATAGCTTGAAGCTACATAGGATAGATTTGATATTACAGATCGCTAGCTTGAAGCTACATAGGATAGATTTGATATTACAGATCGCTAGCTTGAAGCTACATAGGATAGATTTTGCACTAGGATTAACTACAGCGCACTCTGATCCATTTACAAGCAAGCTGTGACTTTCGATAACAACTTGACATACCAAACAAAAAATTTTCGATTTTCTTTTTGAATCCTTTTTTGTTAGCAAATGCATTTAAAATGAAAAAGTATTAAAAGACAACCCTGTAAGTTTTAAGATTATTAAATAATAATAAGCGAAGTTGATTTAAAGTATGAGCGGGGTCTGCTGGGTACATGACAAATAAGCCAATGCAGGGATAGAATACTATACACAATATACAGAAAAGAAAGAAAAAAAAGATTGAAATTAAATATGAAAAGTGTAAACATTGTTGAAATTTAGATTTTTATAAAATCTTTTAAAATTTCATTAGTTTAAAACAACAGCTTATAGCATTAGAAATATACCATGCTGTGCCGGTACGAGTAGGGCGTGTCGGTACGAGTATGGCCCCTCTAGCAAGCTTAGCGCATCTGATTCGTTAAGTAGTCCTTATTATGTAAATGAAATCACACTAAAATGTTATATCATACGCCCCCCCCCCTTCACACTCTCAGTGGTAGCCACCATCTTAGATTTTCTATCTTTATACTGATACAGATTTTACTTCATTAAATGATGGTAGTTACAAAGGATGAGATCAATAACTACCTAAAACTTGAAAAAAAACATCTGAATTTCGCTCCCTACAATGCTAATAGTTTTTTTAAATTGAATGAAATGATTTGGGAAAGACACAAAGAAAAAATTTTGTCTTTTGCCCTGAACCAAGAAAGTAGGATTAACGACTGAATAAATTCCCCAAGGTCGTCTCTGAAGTCTCATCTTTTGTATAAGTAACCCTGTAGAAAGGTATAATTACAGTATATATGTAGGATTGGTACGGAGAGCTGTGGCTTGGTAGGTTTTAGTTTTAATCCAGAGATCTGTGTTGTTCCGGTCATCCCATTCTTTTCCCAGGAACACTTCCTCTTCTACCTAAACATTTTCAATATTCCTTTCCCAGGAACACTTCCTCTTCAATGTAAACATTATTATTATTATAATCATTATTATCATTATTATTATTATTATTATCATTATTATTATTATTATTATTATTATTATTATTATTATTATTGTTATTATTATCATCATTATTTTTATTATTATTGTTTATAATAAGTACCACTTCTGTTTCAAACCACTTTGGTAGGTTAACCAGTGTTGCTAGAACTACACTACTGATATAATGGATCCAAGCGCTTCCAAGGAAGGTTCCCTTCAAGTTTCTAAAATGAAAATAAGATTTATTTATTTCAACTTAAGTAGATTATTTCCAGTCAGGGGATCTAAGTATACTGAGATCTTTCCGGGCTACATTTGTTGCACTGGGTCGACATTACACTAAACTACAGCTTACAAATCACGAAAACTTTCCCTGGATAAAATGTTTAAAGGGAGTGTTCGCGAAAAATGAAAGGGGGTATAGGCTTAAAGGGAGTGTTCGCGAAAAATGAAAGGGGGTATAGGCTTAATGCGATAAAAAAGCGCTTTTGATCGCTACTAATCTTACTTCTAGATTTTGCGTCTATAAGGAGAAAATTGATAAAGACGTCACATACCGAAGAGCGTAGCGCCAATACAAATTAAGGAAGTTGGAACATACGACTTAGACCGTAAACTACATAGGATAGATTTGATATTACAGATCGATAGCTTGAAGCTATTTTGAAATTAAATTGATTTTTTACGGTCTAAGTAGTATGTTGCAATTTTCTCAATTTGTGTGGCCGCTAAGTTATTCGGTATGAGACGTCTTAAACAATTTTCTCCTTATAGACGCAACAGATAGAAGTAAGATTAGTAGCGATCAAAAGCGCTTTTTTATCGAATTAAGCCTGTACCCCCTTTCATTTTTCGCGAACACTCCCTTTAAAGTAGCCTAGATAAAGTATTTAAACTAACCTATGGATGAGGGGTCGACAAACAGCCAGCCATCTCTCGAAAGATATTGAAACTGTAAGAAAGGTACTGGAAACGTACAAAATTAAACTATTTTATTTTTTTTCGATTCAATCTAAAAGTCTCTTTTGTTGTTTTTAGATAAAGGTTTATCATTATATCTGGATTGGGACATGTACGCAATTAAAAGATAACCCAAAGTATTTCAAATATTAAGAACATGGTGATTAAATTTGAGAAAAGAATGTAGGCAGACGTCGTCGTATGTTTCAGCAGATAAAAGACGATTTGGGATTTCAATTTTTGATTTCTACCAATTTTTCAAACATCAAAGATACACAAACATGGAAACAAGAGAAGTTGTTAATTAAGAGCTTCTCTTTGTTTACTTGTAAACTTGTAATTTGAAAAAAGCTTGATAGAAATCAAAACTTAAATAGAAAAGTCGTCTTTATTGTATTAATGTTTGTATTCGATAGTTGATGGTCTAAGTTGTTCCTGAGGTTGTTCATCAAGTTTTCCATCGGGAACAAGAAGTTCGGGAGCAGGAACTTCATCAGAGGATGCCCGTGGGAGATCGGCCATTTGAAAACTAGGCAGTTAACGAGTCAGTTGGTCGGTTGATTAGGTGGTTAATGGGTCAGTTGTGGTCAGTTGGTTACTTTTTCGGTTGGTCAATTGGCTAGTTAGTCAGTTGGTCAATTGGTCGGTTAGTCAGTTGGTCAGTTGGTCAGTTGGTCAATTGCTTAGTTTGTCATTGGATTAGTTGGCTAGATTATTAGTTGCCTAATTGCTCAGTTGCTCAGTTGCTCAGTTGCTAAGTTGGCTCAGTTTCTCAGTTGCTTAGTTGCTAAGTTGTTCAGTTGGTCAGTCGGTCGGTTGGTCAGTTAGCTAGTTGGACAGTTGCTCGGTTGGTCAGTTGTTCGGTTGATATGTTGGTCAGTTTGTCCGTTGGTCAGTTGCTCAGTCGGTCAGCTGTGCAACCAGTCAGTCATTTATTTTGTCAATCAGTCAGTAAATCAGTGAGTCAGTGAGTCAGTCAGACATTAAGTACGTCAGTAAATCAATCAATAAGTCAGTAAATCAATTAACAAGTCAGTAAATGAATTAATAAGTCAGTAAATCAATAAGCCGGTAAATCATTAAGTCAGTACATAAGTAAGTCAGTGAATGAGTAAGTCAGTAAATGAGTAAGTCAGTAAATGAGTAAGTCAGTAATTGAGGAGGTCAGTAAATGAGTAAGTCAGTAAATGAGTAAGTCCATGAGTTCGGTGTACCTGAGATCAAAGATAAGTCTGGAACAGTAATGATCACGAAGAGAAGATCATGAAAGGAAAGAAGAGTGACCAGATTTTCAAATGTTGATCTTGACTAAATAATAGGTTTTCCTTGACTAAATAAATTGCTCCAATTTTTAAAGCTGATACTTGAATTAGAAGATCAAGCAGTCTCTACAAACAAAAAAGTTAAACCACAATTATTTTTTCAAACAGAAAACATGCATATCTCATTTATTCTTGTGGTGAATGAATGAGATATGCAATCATTCCAGTCAGTTTAAGAAAGAGAAGGTAAAACTATATTCCTTGTAGTTCAGATGCACCAGGATGGATAAACTGTTGGATATGACGCTCACACAGCCAAATATTAACTAAAATATGGATTTACAGGAGGATCAATAAAATTGTGAAATAGGAAGACGACATTTTAGAATTCTCCTGTGTGAAAATTATTAAACATCATGGGAATCCCTGATAAAAAATGTGAAAATAGTTCTCAACTTTTAACTTTCTATTTCCAAGAATGATGTTTTTTATAATTGAATAATTGAAAATTGCACACACTGTACAGTGTACACTCCACAAGGTGTCCCAATAAACCTGTGTATTGTCTAATATAATTCGATAAACGTAATTCTCTTCAAAAACGTAATTTTAAACCGGGGTTTCTCAGTAAAGTGATAGAGAAGTGATGAGGGAAATTTTGGTAAATAAATATTTTTCAGACAGAAAAAAACGCTTCCACATTGATATTTAACAGACGCTTCTAACTCCCATGTTTTTGTGACACACATCCTGTGAAGTGGATATTCCACTCTTGAGACGGAGGGGACCCTTTAAATTAGAATTTTTCAGAATTATTCAGAGTTTTCAACAAAATCAGTATAAACCAGATTTTTTTTTCTTCATAATACTGGAGAAGCTGCAAGTTCACAAAGTCCTACCAGTAATGAGCATATAAATTTAACCTTCTCTGTGAATCTTACCATTCCGTATCCGTCCAGATACCTCTGACAATACTCAGAAAACAGCTGATCTTTTTTAGACATTGCACTTCTGTAAAAGAGAAAAGTCCAATTTTGCAGGCAAAAATATATAGCATATTTATTTTGCAACAATAATTGCTTCTTTAATTTTTCTTGTTATTTTACAGAGCACTTAATTAATTTTATACGTCAGCGTTTAGGTAAAATTGCATAATTTTTTTATATTTGTTTTTTCCTCACCAAGACTTGTGAAACTNGGGGGGGGGGGGGGGGGGCATAGAATTTACATATCTTCTAAACAGAAAAATAACATTTAGAAAGAAAGAAAGAAGACCTAAATCTCGAAGTAGCACAAGATTTTTTAAATTCTAATCCATAATCTAAAAGAATCTTAAAGAATTATATTTTGGGAAAATGGATAATTCTATTCTTTTAGGTAACCATAATTTCAATTGGCTCTTTTTTAAAAACTTTTATCTATTTGATTTTGGTATAATGTAAAAAAAACTTCTTCAAGTACACACGTTTATTTTTACTAGCGTGACTCTTTTTTTTCCGCCAAGTTTTTTTTATGAAATAAGCAGGCGCGTAGTGGAGGTTTAGCCTAGGGGGGGGGGTGCAATTTTGCTATTTTTTGTGCAACCCCCTAACGGCTGATGTGCACCCCCCTAAAAAACCGGTATTAAGAAAAAATAAAAAATTGTCTCATTGCCGATTGATAAGAAAAGTAAAAAATCTGAATATATATGTAAGTTTAATGTTTAATAAATTAGAGCCTGCCTCCACTACGCGTCTGGAAATACGTGTCTGTTTACTCTGTGGAGTTATCTGCGTGAGTGCGGTGAACAGTATCCTCAATCATTTGCTTCTCTATTTTATTTGTCCGTCCTCGATCTATTATACTTGACAATTATGAACCTCCAATCCCGGTTACAGTGGTAAATCTACGATTTAACAACATTAATATCATAAATTAAAAGGGGGTTGATTCATTTAATGTACTGGCCCCGCTTTGCCGTCTAAAGTCTGAATGTACAAATATACTGCAAAGCTTTCCTTATCTACCTAAACGTGAGTCCTGTACTTCGAATGAACCAGAGTATTCAGATCTCTGAGAACTAACAGGGCACAAATTAAAAATTTTAACGAAATAAACCGTCCATGAAAAATATATAATGGAAAAGTTAGACGAATTGAAAAGATGCTTTTTTTAAATAACGGCAAATTTCGTTAATTCTTAGGATTTTAATTACAAACTAAATAAATAGGATTAAAATAAGGGGTTGAATTTGTGGGTCCTTCCTAGCTAAAACAGGGGAGGAAGGCCAACCACCACAATATCTCGTCAGAGACACATTCTCCTCATTTTCTAGTCCGAGCCACCTCGAAATCCTTGTCCTTCCAATATTATTTTTTTTTTTTCAAGTGTCTAATCCTCCTACATAAAACTATTTTTTAAGAATTGGGCCACGTTAGGGGATAAATAAAGTATTGAATTTTTGTAAATCGAAAAAAAAGTTTCAATTAACTTAAAGTTTTCAAGTTTAATGTCTTTAAAAATGTTTAACCTTTTCACGCACATTTTCATATATTCCTGGTGTAGAATGTCGCAAACAATTCCGAGTTTATAGAACTTCAATCTTTTTTAAGATTCCAACATGATACAATCATTGCAATACTTTAGTTCATCCATATTTTATGCACTAACGTGGCCAGAGTTTTAAGAAATAATTTTATCTTCGAGATCTAGAAACTTTATAACACATAATAATCGAAGAACGATGATTCCGAGGTGGTGCGGACTAGAAAATGAATGTGGCTCGGACGAGAAATTGTTGTGGTTGGCATTCCTCCCCTCGCTACACCTTGATGGTTTCTTTACCAAATCATAACCTTTACCTCGTAAAGGAAAGGTAGAAAACAAAATTGAGAATTCAGATGGTTAAAAATGAACTATATATTTCTGATCGTCTCTTAACTTTATTTCGTTTAGTTTAGATTAATTATTTTACTTCATGTATTAAAGCAAAGTGGGTTTTATATAATAAATTGCAATTCCTTCAAAATTCAATGCTCGATGAAATATCTTAAAGCTATAGTTATTTTGATTGGAAAACTAGCTTTGACTGGAGTTCTTTGTAAAAAATAAGTTAAGACAATTTCTGTAGTTCTAACGAGCTCCCCGATCATAATTTGATTCAAATCGATCAAGGAATTCGTAAATAATGATCGGACATACAAACATTCATAGATAAATATTAAGTTGTAGTAGCTTTGTTTTCAAGAATGTCTCTAACGCTCTCATCTTGAATTTAAGATTGAATAATTCAAGAGCTCCTAGTAGCTCCTAGTAGCTCCTAGTAGCTCCTAGTACTTCCTATAGGGTAACCAATTTTCTAGTAAAAACTTGAGCCTTTAAATGTTGCTTTCCAAAATACCACATTTCTCGCATAAAGCAGATGTTTTTCTCAGGATTCACGGATTTTCACAGCATTTCAGAATCCTCATTTTTCTAAACATTTTCACCTTTGACCCGGTAAAAACCTTCCTTGGGGTCATACTAAATTTTGGGCCCGATCGGTTCAGTTGTATTGAAGTTTTTGGGTGCGAACAAACAAACAGATCAACAGACAAGCCAACTAATAGATGAAATATGGAGTCAAAAATAATAATCTTTAGTTAGATCCATTTATTTATTTTAAAGTATTCTTCTGTAAATTAAGTCTAGGTAAAAATAAACAATATTTTATTTAGAATCAACAAATGAAAAAAATAAAAATCAATTTTAAAAATTGTAATAATATTAGTTTGATTTTTTAGTATTGTTATTCTCTTCTTGTTTCTGCTGCTTAGAATAGGTTAATCTAACCATAGAATCAATATCTTCCTTCGTATTAGCGGTCAGCTCAACCCCATTCTCTTCAACCTGTAGAGTAGCCTGCAGGTTAGCAGTCTCATCTTCCTTTCCAATCACCTCAATATCATACCTAGATACAAAATATTGTAATATTATACCTTCTACATTCGTTTAGTCAATCTTTTAAAATTCTCTTTTTAAATTTTGATATTTCAAACTTTGATTATTTGATTATGAAGAATCCATTTTAAGGATTAAGAAATTAGAGTTTGAGGAAAGTAATCAGTTTGTTTTGATGATCAATAATGATACGTACCTTTGTCCACTCTTAGTAACTGTGAGAACTGCCAGTTGTCCATCCAACCCAGTAATAATTACTGGTTCATCCAGTTTCAACTCAATCTTTATATAATTTATATAGGGTATTAGTTAATCAATTCTTATTTGTCTTCTGAGCTGAAAGCTTAAGAGTTGTGGATATCGAGATCAATGCTTGATCTCCTCTTTTTATTAATCTAAAGATTAATTTAATCTTACATTAATATCCAGTAAAGTAGCTTAAAGGAACCAATTAGAGTGTCGATTGTAGAAACCAAACAGTCAATTAGAAGCCTTAAAGACTGGATACAGGTATGGATATCCAAACTAGAGCTCTGAATACAACTAACATTTATACTGGATATAGGTGTGGATAACCAAAATAGAGCTATGGATGCAATGCTATAACCTTTAGACTGGATAAAGGTGTGGATATCCAAACTAGAGCTCTGCATACATTACTACCTTAAAGACTGATTATAGGTGTGGATATCCAAACTAGAGCTCTGCATACATTACTACCTTAAAGACTGATTATAGGTGTGGATATCCAAACTAGAGCTCTGCGTACATTACTACCTTAAAGACTGGAAATAGGTGTGGATATCCACATTACAGCTCTGGATACAATATATCCTTTAGACTGGATACAGGTGTGGATATCCAAACTAGAGCATTGGATACCATACTTTAACCTTTAGACTGGAAATAGATGTGGATATCCAAACTAGAGCTCTGGATACAATACTAACCTTTAGACTGGATATTGGTGTGGATATCCAAACTAGAACACTGGATACAAAATGGATAAGAGAAAGAACCATCCCTGCCAGTAGTTTCCCAGCTATCACTAATTTACCTACAATACCTGCAATTTATCAATGTAATTTAGAAGAACAAAAATCCTCATGTATAGATACAGAAGGGTGAACTTGTGTTTTTTTACATGTATTTGTGACATTCGTTATCAAGGATTTATTTTGAGTTCAAAATAAATTTTGACGGGGAAAATATTAGCACTGTAATCTGATAGCGATCTATAAAAGAAAGAAATGAATAAATATGAAAGAAAAAAACTAAAACTAAGCAGGGTCCATTTCTTTACTTAAAAAATAAATATAGATAGTCATTGTCCCAAAATTTTCCAAAAAAAAGCTATTGCTTAAATAAGGGAATGTTCGCCCAGAGGCGAAAACTTTTGTATTTTGAATCTGATAAATTGCGTCTATAGTCTTTAGTCAGTTCCCCTTGATTCTTCCTCCAGAATAAAGTATAAACCTTCTTAAAGGGACTGAACGCGTGATTGCAAGTAACATAATTAACATAAAAGCATGTTAGATTCAAGAATCAAGAATTTGGAAGATATCTTCGTATTTCTAGTATTTAGTATTTAGATAAAATCACTTCTGCAGAGAATTCACAATTTAAAATTATGGTTTATTAAACCATGAAAACATGATCATGTATGATAATTGATAATAGGACATGACTCCCTAAAATTGAGGGGCTGGGGCTGCATTTTAAATTAAGTTTACATTTCCTTTAAAAATACTAATTAAAAATTTTACGTTGTGGATATTAATTTTAGCCGAAGTGGGTACATACACATTTTTGGCCGCAAATATAAAAATCCAGACAAAGTACAAAAAAAATCTGAAAAAGATAATTTTAGTTGTTAAAGAAGATTACCTGACACAAAACTGCAGATTGTAAAAAACCAAGACATGATGTAAACAAACAACAGCGGCCTAATACTAAATAAAAGATGTGACGTCGATTGCCGGTTTTTTATTATATACAGTGATAACCAGAAAGCTGTAGGATAAGAAGACGACAATAAAGCAGTACTGAAGTGAATTTGATGTCGTTAGAAAGAAAAATTTTTACCAGTAGCTAAAAAATTACTTAAAAATTGAAATGTTTCTGGTCACACTGCACTATGGCTTTGGTTTATGTTCATTGGATATTTTAAATCGGACTAATTAAAGTCATAACTTGAGTCTAAAAGTCTTCCTATTCCAGAGTTTTCTGGTTCTCACTATATGTTAAAGATCCTGAGCCCAGGATTTAAAAGCTTCGGCTCGGGTCGTAATTCCTTACCCAAGCTTAGACCCAACTCTGACGACAGCTTGTGTCACGTGATTGACAGCTGAGAGATCTTAGGCTTGACTTACGGAGTTAGGCCCAATGAAAATAAAACCGACATTGGTTGGTTTTAGTAGATAATAAGGCGAATAAGGCTCAATGTGGATTCTTTTTCTCATCAAAACCCGGAATGCGCCAATTCCTAAAATAAATCCGCCAAATACAATATTAAACCGGTTTCATGAACTCAACTCTTTCAAAAATTAGATGCATTGCAACCTAAATCCAAAAGCTCAAGCCGTAAATAAGGCCCAACGACAGCTTAGACCCAAGTCGAATTTGTTAAATTTTTTTAATCACTGGCTCAGGTGTTTGACAATTTGATTTAAAGGAATTTATATATTGATACATTTTAAGACCTACAATATCTGTTTGCAAAAACAAAGAAATTCCAGTTTTTAGCTTTAAAGAAGCTACATTTTTTACAGCTATATTGATTATAATTTTTGTTTAATATAGTAGTCATGGCTTGATTTTATTTGATTACATAATTGGACCCATAAAACTGTGGAATAAAAAGACGACTGTTAGACTAAAGTTATTATTTTAAATAGGCCAATTATCCATCTGATATAACATTTAGCCTTTTAGCAACAATTCGTCTTCTTATACCCCTTGAATAATATTTCAGATTTTTTAATTTACCTAATTTCATAATAGTCATCTTGTAGAGGAGTCACGGTAACTCTTGCCCCGTAGAAAAGGGACAATTGACGAATTCTTAAACAATTGTAAACTCATTTTATGTCATTTTTTTCTTTTTAATCTATATTTTATACAAACCTCTTTATAGGGTTGAATAAAATAGCACTAAGAAACCCCCAAGCGTTCTCAGAGGATGTCTGAAAACGTATTTGTATATTGATAAAGCTATAAGTGTTCACATCAAATGAATAAAATTCGGGCTTTAGGTTGCAAGGGTTTAGAAAGATCTTTCGAAGCTTTCTCCTTTTAAAGGAACAGACCGGCTATGTAAGATCACACCGGACTAACCAGAGTGAGCAGCATTCGGTTTCTTCTATTTGAAATCAAACGTGTTTTGGTCTATAATTCAATAATCATTTACTTTACGGATTTGTTTCTTTTATACTTTTTCATTCAAAATGCATATGCCAAAAAAAAAGTATTTAAGAAAAAATGCTAACAAATTATGTATAATGGGTAAAATTGTGATCGAAAGTCACAGCTTTCTGGAATATTGACAGAACCGTTAAATCCACGTGAGGTAGTTGAACTGAGTATGCAGTGTTGTGGAAAGCTTCGTTAGGATTCATTTAAGACATATAAAACTTTTTAAAGATCTGTAAATCCTGAGATTGAGCGCAAATTCGACATTCAAAACTCTTACTTTGGGGTTGAATACGTTTTCAGAATCGGGTTTTTTTGAATTACTAAATAACGACGACAAAAAATAAAGTAAAAATCATACAGTAATCGAATTAGATAGTTGGGAACATATTTCTCAAAAGAAATTTGTCAATAAATCAATGCTAGAATCAATTATTTCGTTTTCTTAATTATATTGAATTTCTTATTTTCTTTTTCTTGAACTAATTAATTTACTGTAGAGTTTTGTTTAAATTTTTTTGTCGTCGTTATTTAATAATCAAAAAACCGATTCTGAAAACGTATCCACGCCAAAGGAGGAGTTTTGAACGTCAAATTTGCGCTCAAACTCAGGATTTACAGATCTTTAAAAAGTTTTATATGTCTCAATTGAATCCTAAAGAAGCTTTCCACAACACCATGCATACTAAGTTCAATTAAATATCGTGTTATTAAAATAGAAAAGCCTTTTATCATTCCTAAAATAAAGATTCTTTTATTATTTAATACCTGATCATAAATACTACTTGTTCCGGTCATTTTGAAAAATTGCGAATTTTTAAAAATATTTTTAGCGCATTTCAAACTTTTCTAAATGTATAAAACACATAGTTTTCAAAGAAAGATTACACATTTTAAAAAGAATATTTTAGTATTTTGCATTATATTTATATATATTTTATCAAATCATTTGAAAAATAACATATTCCTCATCTTAAGTGCTTTTTACTCTACATAATTATACTAAGTAGCATAATATCTAATGTAATCAATTGTTTTATTAAATGTATGTTCTGTATTAATTAGTATTCACAGTAATTCAATGAAAACAAACGCTGCAGTCTGTGAAAGTGTCTTTCGAAGACCAGAGATATAATGATGTTTTAATTATAATTGATTTTCCCTGAAAGAAATATAAAAACATTCCACTACATTACTATCGTACCTATGTAAATAAAGTAGTAATATCTCTCTGTTTGTCTGTCTGTACATTTGTTTGTGTGTCCGATAATAACTTTGGATCCCCTTGAGCGATTGGGTTCCCACTTCCCAGCTAGTTGTCATATCAAAATTTAAAATTCAGGAACAGAACCCACAATTGAACATGATTAATTGGTCATTTGAAATCATGCCTTTAGACTCTTGAAGACAAAATTCTTTATGACGACTTGTAGAAATGTATTTATACTTTTACTTAATTTCATTAAGACCATTTGATATTTAAAACTATGAATTCTGTTACGATTTCAGTTCTAACAGTGAGACCTGCATAAAACTGTGGAATACGAGGAAGATATTTAAGATTGTTATGAGAATTTAATGATCTTTTAAAGTAAATCATTTTACCAAATAGCTTACAGGGTGTCCCAAAAGACATGGGAATTTAGTGACGAATTCGATATCGTCTTTGTTATTAATTAGCATCGTAATACCTAATTTCAAAAGCCATAATATTATTATGTCTGCTAGAGTTTATTTTATGAAAAGGGTAAAAGACTGTAAAGATGTTTCTATAATGTCTCCGCAAGATGAACAGTGAAGACGGACAAGTTTACTCTGTTTGTATATTGCAATTTTCTTGTTTTGCCGTATGCAGTTTTACCGTATGCAGTCGTCACATCATAAAAAAAAATTTCAAAATGTGAATATAGCAGACGAAACTCTTACAGATTACAGTTTTCTCAGTAGGTATCACTATACTAAATCAAAGAATTATTTAAAAAGACGATATCGAATTCGTCACTGAATTCCCATATTTATTGGGACACCCTGTATAATAAGTGTCTAGTTGAAAATATTTTATTTTTAACAACATTAAATATAAGTATTGCTAAATCAAGTAATGTTTAATGTCGTCTTCCCATTTCAAATTATCACTGTATTTAAAGCATAATATACCTTTCACACACATTCCCCCCAAGAATATAGATCGCTTATGTCGTCTTCACCATACCGGTTACAGTTGAAATCAGGGGGGGGGGATGATAGTTCGCTGTAGCTGTACTGAACACTTACAACTGTTTCCTAATTTATTGATATACTATAAGTTAGGCCAGAATCAACTTATAGTAAACAAATATGCAGTACGCTCTCGGTATAGTTTATAGCCTATACAATTAGTAAAGGATTAGCGTATATAAAGGTTTCAGGCAAGAATATTTGTATTTACGGGGGTTTGTTTACAAATATTGCAGACATACTAGTTGAAAGTTGAATTTCAAATGATTATTCAATTACTGACTCATTATACTAAACCCATCATAAAATTACTCATTAACCAACTTTGTGATATTTCAAGATGCAATACTCAGTCAAATTTGTCAAAAATTTCATTGTAAAACAGTTTAAGAATTCAACACACAAAATAATAATCTTAAGTAGAATTGAAAAAATGGTTTTAATTGTGCTTTTTTGCATGACGCGGCTGGATATTTTACAATCACACTTTAAAGGCCCTACCATTAAAAAAAGTAGTTTTGCCCGGAAGAGTCAAATGCGGTGGTACGGAAGGGGAAATAGTGGTGGCTCATTGCTGCTGGAAGAGAAAAAAGCTAATATGTGGCACGGAAGGGGAAATAGTGGTGGCTCATGGCCGCCTGCCTTCCCCCGCTCGTGCGCCTGTGCGTTTTCCTTCAAATCTTTCAACTTTCTTAAAAACTTTGATTTCATTTCACAAATATGTTATTTTTTTAGCAAAATCATGTGTTTCTGCGCTGCGCAAACACGCATGAAAATCACACAAGCTAAAATAGTTAATGGGAGAATGCTATCTTTTACTTTTTATTAAACTTCTTTAAATAAATTAGTAAAAAAAAAATACTCTACAGATTGACCCCCAGAAGTAAAACGTATTCAATGACCTTTTCAAACGACGAGTTCATGATGTACAAGGGGTTGTACAATTTTCAGCTTTACAGTCTGCATTAGCGATCTATCTTCTTGTATATCTATGATTTAAAGTCAAAACTTGAGTCTAATAGTTGTCTTCTCATTCCAACGTTTTATGGATTCCCCTGCATGATGACAATGTGGTTTTTTTTTATAGACGTTTCAGCTGACGTATATTACTTCGTTAGTACTACTCCGCGAAATAATAGATAAAGGTGGCGGTAAAAATTCTTATCTTTTTCCTTCAGTCTTTTCAGTTCAGCTTTAAGTTTGGTATTATTTACCTTGTTGCTCATCGGTATAGTTCAGTTTAAAAACTACAAAAAAGCGGGCGTTTTACTTTTTTGCAAAAAAAGCTACAATAATAACCGGAATACTGCAGAAGAGGACAATAAGGTCATAAAAAAGTTTCATGTTACAAAGCCAATATTTTTAGTCGAGTTTTCTGGTTCTCACTTTCCATTTCAAAGTTTTTCTCTTAGAAAATTAAAGCATTCATTGACTTGCATTGGAATCTAAAAGTATTGTATTCCTTTCTATCTATTCTATCTTGGCAAATATAAAAATAACCTTAGATATCAACACTGCGTTTTTCCATTTAATTGTTATTTCATAATTAAATATATTTTGTAGAATTTAAAATGAGTCAGCCGCCTAATAATCCTTATCCGCGACAACAAACCTACCCCCCACCACAACAACCATCCAATCCTCCTCAACCGCCGTCCTACTCACCACAACAGCCTTCCTATCCCCCTCAACAGCAACCATACCCGTCGCAACAGGTATCACAACAGCAAAACATCAGATTAAAAAACATCGAATAAAAAAGGCCCAAAATTACAAAACTTCGAATATCGAATTTAAAAATGGAAAAATTAAATTGTTAATTTAAAGTCTAATTCAGAGTACGTTTAAACTAAAGTGGATCTTAATGTTTATGGAAAAATTTGTGAAAAACAACTATAGATCTCTCATTTCTACAAGCTATCATTTATGAAGAGCAAGAGTTTTTGTGGCTTCGATCTAATTAGTCGTCCATACTTATCGTTGGGTTCAGCCGTTTTGACGATCATCATTGATACAATTTACAAACAATTGTTTTATTCCTTTGCATGATTCACTGTATTTCCGCATCCCAAAAATCAAATGTATCTTTTTTTAAAACAACCCACTGTTTTGAACTTTTAGAACAATGAATAGCGATCGTTTTTGAAAACAATCAGATTCACCAAGAGGATATCGGACTTATCCTCATTAGTCTACAGACATGCTTTTAATTGTGGAAAACTTGATTTGTACACATATAAATTTTAACATTCAAATTTTTCTAAACAACTAAAGGCATAAATATTCTGGATTTTCGAGGTACAGAGATAGCCAGAAAACTCTGGAATAGTATGACTACTCTGAGAATCAAGTTTTATCTTAAAAAAGTTCATTGACCTTAATTGTGCAGTGTTACCAGACCCATTTCACAAAATAAGTGATTTTATAAGTGTCTAGTAAAAGTATTCGCCTTGTAATACCATCAAATACAATTAAATATTGTTATAATGTCGTCTTCCTGTTCCATTGTTTTCTGATAATCACTGTAAGAGTTTTCAGTTTTTACTTTTTTATAGTAGGCCCCAGCAATTGAAAACAAAACAATGCCTCGTAGAAAATCAAAAGTCGTCACTAATTTTGAATATTTTGTATGAATGGTATTCTACTCTGAGAATCAAGTTTTATCTTAAAAAAGTTCATTGACCTTAATTGTGCAGTGTTACCAGACCCATTTCACAAAATAAGTGATTTTATAAGTGTCTAGTAAAAGTATTCGCCTTGTAATACCATCAAATACAATTAAATATTGTTATAATGTCGTCTTCCTGTTCCATTGTTTTCTGATAATCACTGTAAGAGTTTTCAGTTTTTACTTTTTTTATAGTAGGCCCCAGCAATTGAAAACAAAACAATGCCTCGTAGAAAATCAAAAGTCGTCACTAATTTTGAATATTTTGTATGAATGGTATTTAGGTATTTTGGGTATTTAGGGATATCCTGTACAAGGGCAGTATCCAGTATACCCTCCGCCATATTCACAATCACAGGTAGAGTTGGCCAGCTTTAAGGTAGACTTGACCATCTTTCAGGTAGAGTTGACCATCTTTCAGGTAGAGTTGACCATCTTTCAGGTAGAGTCGGCCATCTTTCAGGTAGAGTTGGTCATCAGGGGAATTTTGTTTTAAAATGACTGTGGACATAATTTCCAATACCTGCTATTTTTAGATTAGCATGTGCGATTTACAACGGTACCATTAAAAGCTTTGCCTGATCCATCATCTTTTTTGTGAATGGATTTTTTTAAATACAATGACTTACTAATGTAACATACTTACTACAGAAACATTTCGTAAAAAAAAGTTGGAATTGTAAAATATTTCACAATTACTTATAAGTAAATAACCTAGAAAGTTGAAAAAGAGCAAAAACGGTTCTCATCTATAGTAAGTATATAATCATATTTCAGTTCATAGCAATTAGAAAAAATTATCTCAGTTTCAATTTGTTCTAGAAAGATATATTTAATTCTTAAAGGGACTGTACGGGTAATTTCAAGTGGCCCTCCGGCCATGCAAAGATGACAATACCCGACGGTACTCTCCAAAGCTTTGTCTTGTCAAGTACTAGCTGAAGTGCCCGGCGTTACCTGTGGAATTTTAAGAAAAAAATGAAAAAATTGAATTCTCCTTAGCTTATGTTATTTCGTGGAATGTCAGCCCATTCGGTCCAGCCGTTTGGTCGGCTATAAGGAAGATATATGGGAATGTTCTGTTTTATTATATAGATGATTTAGAAACTAATATTCTTATAATTTTGAAAATTAATTATTTTCAATTGCGGAGCGGCCATTGGTTTCTCAGCATGAAGGTTCATAGTACTTACGGAACTTACGCTTACTCTTCCCTTCAAATAAATATTATTAAATAATATTGCGTATTTTCAGCCCACAGTGATTGTAAACAGCACTGGGTATCCCAGTGTACACCAAGATGTTATTGTACACCATGATCGCGTTGTACATCAGGATGTTATTGTGCATGAGAACAGGGTAAGATTTTTATGTTATCTTTAGACTTTTTTTCAGATGACAAAATTTCAACATATTTTTTCACAAAAATTATTCAGTTTTGGAAGTAATAGATTTTCTAAAGTTCTTGGCAAATTAACCCTATTTGACCTGACGTCTGGTTTACTGACTGGCTGCCTGGGGCGGGGGGGGGGGGTTAAAATAACCCCACCCCCTCTTTTTACTTATTGTGATACAAATCTTTAAAATTTGATACGTTTTTTGTAAGCCTTTTGGTTCTACTTCAGAAATCCGCAAAAAAAGGCAAATTTGCAAAAATCCAAATGTTTATTGCAAAATTTTGCTTTTGTAATAGGCTTACCAAAGAGTTATAAATACTTTTTGAATTATAGTAAAATAACTATAGAGGGGGGGTCATCTTGACCCACCCCCCTCCAGGACAGATAGGGTTAAGAGGCTTCAAAAAAATCTACTATGTCTAACGTAATTTAACATTTAATTTTTTATCACTTTTTTATATAAAATTATCCTATATTTTGTCTTTGTCCGAAGATATAAGGCTGAATGAAGGAGATTAATCAATCTTATAGGTTTACTAGGTTTTTAGGGCGCTTAGCGCCCATCTTCTATTTTAATTGTGAACATGTTCTCATTGTAAACATTGAAAAACAAAGAAGAAAAGAATTTCGCGGATTTTATGAAAAAAATCGCGGATTTTCAAGATTTTAAAATATTTTACAAAAATAAATAAACTTTTAACACAAATTTTTCAAGTTTCGATCATTCATAAACCTTCCCTGGGGTCACGTGAGGTCCCTCACAAAATTTTGGCCCGATCGGTTCAGTCGTTTGACGTTCATTGCAGATACAAACGGACAGACAGACAAGCCAAATTTATATATAGATATCTTCTGCCAGAGTTAAGATTTTGCATATTGTAATAAAAACAAACTGTAAGAAAATAAATTTTTTAAAGATTTTTGTGAAGTCTCCTAAAAGCCTAAAGCATTTAAATAAAAAAATGAATAAAAATTATGCCTAAATCTGTATTTATATTATGTATGAGTATGTCAAAAACAATACTTTTCTATTTTCCTTGTCAATATTTTGTCGAAACATGTTCGTGAAAAAGTGTTTGTTTTGTCCTTTGAGGTTTTAACTTAGTAGAAAGCTGATGTCTTATCCTAATTCATGAAAGTTAATGGTACGGTTAAAAAAGCAGATTTGTCTAATGTCTATGGAATATATGAAAAATCAATGAGTGTTCTCGAAAATGAACAACAACAAAATTCAAATCTCAAAATCACATGACAGAAACAGATTACGGGGATAATGATCGATACAAAAAATTATTTGTCAGAATTTTTTTTGGAAAGCTCTTTTAAAGGGACAATTAACAGTTTTGTACAACTTCCTATAACATCCAACTCAGAATGTCTAAAAAGAGTTTACCAATACTAGCCTTATCATTTACATTTATCAGTTACATTTCACACTATAGTAACTTTGAATACTAGCCTTAGAGGGCGCTTCGCGCCCATCTTCTAAATTAATTGTGAGCATGTTCTCTTTTTGTGCATCGTAAAACAAAACAAAAATAATTCGCGGATTTTCACAAAAAATTTCGTGGATTTTCAAAATTTTCAAAAATTTAATGAAGATCGAATTTTGATGGAGACAAATATTTGAAATTTTGATCATTCATAAACCTTCCCTGGGGTCCCATAAAAAATTTGGGCCCGATCGGTTCAGCCGTTTTGACGTTTATTGGATACAAACAGACAGACAAACAAACAAACAACAAGACAGACAAGCCAAATTTATATATAGATAAAGGGAATTTACAGGGGTGGAAATTTTAGGAAATATGTAGACAATTTTTTTCAATTCAATTTTTCATATTTCAATTCGTTTTTTTGAAATTCTTAGGCCACAGGGCGTCCCAGTAAAAATGGTGATTAAGAGACAACTCACAAATCGTCTTTAAATTCTGATAGTTGACAAGTAAAAAAAAATATTTTGCGTCTTGTGAGATTTTCAAAAAGTGGTTTAAGTAGGAGATACTGAAAGTTTTGAAGATAAAAAGATGGAAGAACACATTTTGGAATTCCAGAAAATATGATTTTGTTCAAACGATTTAAAAGTGTTCACGTTTATTGGGACTCCCTGTAGGAGTTTTTTTTGTAAATCGTTTTAACTGGAATAATATAGTGAGGTCCACTTCATAAGTCCATAAAACTGTGGCAAAGGAAGCAACGACATGTAAGCAATACATATTTGTTAGTGATACAGAGCAAATGGTTTTACTCAGTGGCACAGGGAAATCTATGCACTTTGCTTGGTCTCATAAAGATTAAAACAAATGTCGTCTTCTATAATGAATAAAGGCAATTTTTGCTTGCTGGGAAGTTTCATTCCATTTAATGATTCATACTTTTTGGTATTTTAACATTGCACTATTGCAGTATTTTATGTTCATTGAGTTTTTAAAAAATTCTAACCAACTCTTTTAGTCGTCTTCCTATTCCCTGAATCTACAGGGTGTCCCGGAATAAACATAGGAATTAAATTACGACTTATATGTCGTCATTGCTTCAAACATTTAACACCGAAAATTACTAGTCTTGGGATTTCCAAACTGTGGTCTACCTTAAAAACCGTTTAAATGTTAAATATTTCAGTGAATTTTAAAGATACATAGAAGGTAGACCGCATTTTTAAAAGCTCATTAGACTTTCAATCTTTTTGTGCTCAAGTTAATTTCATTTATCAATTATCGGAAATCAAAGACGATATTCAAGTAGTCTCTCAATTCCATGTTTATTGGGACTTCCTGTCTATTTGTGTACAGGCATGTTATGCTGACGAGATGCGACGACGAAGAAACCGAAGAATACTTCTCATCTCGATTGTCGTCTTCTTTAAGATTGTTATAATATCTACAATTTTCATATTAATAAACATTAATTTCTGAAAGGGACTGGTGACGTAATTTCAAGTGATTCTACTTTAAGAAGTGTCTAATAAACCTTTAGTCGAGATGAGTATTTTTCTTACTAAACTGTTCTGTATATTTCCTACCATGTCTCTGCTGTATAAATCCGCAAATCAATATTACAGAGAAACTGCTAATTGTAAACGATCAATTTTCAGGTGGGAAAATATGAATATTATATTTTCTAAAACAATATTTAAAAGTAAATGAATCGTATAGTTTCTAAAATTAAGGTTCACTTGGAATTACAGAGACTGTCCCATTAATGGACAATTTTTTACAATGTTTTGGTTTCTGTGATTTGTTACATTTTATTAATATTTTGCAATTAATCAATTAAAAGCAAGAATTTATTAAAAAAAAATACAAAAAAGATATAACATATATTATACAGTAATTGACTTTACATTCATATCTCTGGAAATCGAAATGCTCAAAAACGGCAGACCACATTTTGGAAATGACAGGACTAGGGCTATTTTTTATTATCGTATCATCAATTATGTTTGTAAAATTAGATTGTAAAGTCGTCTGATTAATTGTAAATTAATTCTGGGTCCTTTTGATTAGGACTTTATAAATGTAAACTTTTGTATAGTTTTCTTCTGTTAAAATTATGGTTTGGCTTGGTTTTACAGAAAAATGTTGTAATTTGTAACATTTTTCCACTTAAAAATCAATAAATATACTATTTATACAATACTTTTGTTAATATTTCATAATGTAAGAATAAACATGTATTTAAATCATAAAAACAGATTTTTTGGAAAAAAACTGTTGAGAATTTTTTTAAGGATTTTTTTTTCTATTCCTTTAAAATTTTAAATTTAATAAGGTATAGAGGAGTTTTAAATATACCATAAAAAATGTTTTGTCTTCACCACATGTTTTGCGGTTTATAAACCGCAAAACATCAAATGTATCATATAAAGTTTACGTAAGAACAAAATGTTAAAAAAAATATTTTCTTGCTTAACCCTATCTTTGATGGGGTACTTGAAAACCAGGATATACTGGAAAGGGGTCAATTTGCCCCCCCCCCTCTAATAAATTGCAAAATCCAGTTATTAAGACAAAAATTGATAAAATATTTATTTTTGAAAATTCCTTGATCATGCCATTTCAAATATGCAAAAATTTTGCAAAATCTTAATTATCCTGATGTGTAATTAAGAAAAACTAAAAATGTGCAAGTTTCTTTTGAATAATTTGCAAAAAAAAATTTCTTTGCAATACTTGTGCAATCTGTTTTCTTATGTCTAATGCTTTCTAAAAAGCTAAAAATTATCAAAATATGACAACTGAAAGTGGGTCAAACCAAAGATTTAGTTTGTTACAGGAATAAGTACAGTAGAAAAGGGCTATGGGTATTTAGAAAAATTTNCATATAACTTCAATTGGTTGTGGGTTTAACGAAAATTGTTTAAATATTAAGAATTTTCTTTCATTGGCCAAATTCTTATTAGCATTTCTAATATCTTACCTCAAATCATATACTTTTAGTGCGTTAAAAAAAAGTTTTATTTGTGTGTCGTCCATCTGTTATATACATAATCACATATTTGTTTTATTATTTGTTTGTTAATTTTGTCTCATAATTCTTGAAAAGGGTCAAGCAGTGATTTCTGTACAATTTCATTCATCACTAGGGGCCCCGTCGGTACAAGAAGGGATTACTGCNGGGGGGCAAGATTTTTTAGGAACAAAAAAATGAATAATTATGAAAAAAAAATCGTGCCGCAAACGAAAATTTTTTTTTTGACTTAAAAGACTTAAAAAGAGTCAAAATTAATGACTAAAGACTAAAAACTAGATTTTTAAATTTTAGGAACAAAATTAAAGGATTAGATCAGGAATTTAGGAACAATTAAAAGATTTTTAAGGAATTAGGAACAAAGTTAAAGGATTAGGACAGGGATTTAGGAACAATAAACAGATTGTTTTGGAATTAGGAACAAAAATGTAGGATTAGGACAGGGATTTAAGGTGGGTCGGACACAGGAACAGGAACAATAATAGGAACATTAGCAATTTAAGAAGAAAAAAAAATTACTAGTTATACTTTAAATGCATGAAAATTAGGATCAATATTACAATTTTGATAAATGATTGATTAAGGAACATTACTAGATATGAACAATATTATAACTTAAGTCTAGTTTCTTACAAATTTCTAATTCTAAATTTATCGTTAACAATAACATTTATCAAATTGGGAACATTTTTTGCCTCGAAATATCAGGGGGGGGGCGAATGTCCCCCCGCCCCCCTTGTATCCGCCCCTGGACTCATGGGGCCCCGTCGGTACAAGAAGTAATTAATGCATAATTTCATCCGTCATGGGGCCGCGTCTGCAGTACAAGAAGTGATTACTACATAATTTCATCCATTATGGGGCCGTGTCAGTACAAGAAGTACTTACTGCATATTTTAATCCATCATGGGGCCGCGTCAGTACAAGAAGTACTTACTGCATAATTTAATCCGTCATGGGGCTGCCTCAGTACAAGCAGTACTTACTGCATTATAGTTTCATCCATCATGGGGCCGCGTCAGTACAAGAAGTACTTACTGCATAATTTCATCCGTCATGGGGTCCCGTCGGTACAAGAAGTGATTGCATAATTTCATCCGTCATAGGGCCCCGTCGGTAAAAGAAGTGATTACTGCATAATTTAATCCGTCATGGGGCCGTGTCAGTACAAGCAGTACTTACTGCATAGTTTCATCAGTACAAGAAGTACAAGGTGTCCCACATCAAATTAGACCGTGTCAATGGGTCTAAATTACGATTTGGGGGACAAATCAGAAAATTTAAGAAGAATAAATCATTTTAAAAAAATGAATAAGGCTTATAGAAAATTTTGTTGGCAGAAAATTCTAGATTTTTCGCAAGTACAAGAAGTGATTACTGTACAATTTTGATACGTTGTTGTTACAAAAAGTGATTAATTTATAATTTCATCCATCATGGGGCCGCATCGAGAAAATAAAAGAAAAAAAGTGACTAATATTCATATCTATTTATTTTCTATTAATTTACAGAGTACTGCTCAACGCTTTTTAAATAAAGTTCTAAAAGCACAGATTTTTGACACTTTCATGATTCTTAAAGCAATTCTAAATTAGGTTGGTAGTGGTTTTGGATTTGCAGCTGGGGTTGTTGCTGGGGCAATACTTGCTGAGGAGTCACATCATCATCATCGACCTCATCATGGTCATCATGGTGGTCATCATGGAGGGCATCATGGAGGTCATCATGGAGGACATCATGGTCGTCATCACTAGTAATTATGTATCCAGAAAATGATATTTATTGATTACTGTGATTGATTATAAGAAAAAAGTCCCAGATAAAAGATATAAGAAAGGAATTTAAATGTTCTGGTTTACCGTGTTAACCGATTCGCCAAACTAGGTCAGATGCATTTTAAGTAGAATTTAAAAAAATTATTTAATAAAAAAAATTTATTGCAAAAAGACTTAATCCCCACTAATTTTACGTTACATCGGTACCCTTTAAAGGGAGTGACGGGCACTGTATGGTAGTTGAACTGAGGATGTATAGTATTGTGGAGAAATTTTTTAGGAATAATTTGAGACTTATGAGACGTTTTTTCGGTGCATATTTTTTCAGCAGGAGCGCAAATTTAATCTTTAAAATCCTCATAGATTGCTAATTTTTGAGGGATGATTTTGAGAATTGGTTTAAAACAAATTACTCATTAACCCCGACGAAAAATGTAGTAAAAATTCTACAGCAAATAATTAGTTGTTTAGTAACAGGTTGAGAAAATAGAAATTAACTATTATCATCGAAAATAAGTAATCTTATTCAGTTATTGATTTCTGTAATGTCTCACTGTTCACAAACATTTCCTGTGATTTCCTGGAATTTTTATTGAAGAGATGACATTTGAAGAATTCGAAGAAATATTCTAACAAATGCATAAAGAAATTCAATATAATGATGAAAAATAAATAATTGATTCTAACATTAATTTATTGAGAGAATTTCAATTGAGAAATATGTTACTATTAAATATCCATGTTCTAGATACTTGAACTACTCCCGTTTGAACTATTGTTCGTTTAAACTATTGTTCGTTTGAACTATTGCTCATTTGAACTACTTTTCACCGCAATTCAGTTTTTAATTTTTTTTTATGATTCTCATATAAAGTTAGTTCGAGACAATTAATTAGATAACAATTACACAGAAATGAGCTATTTTTATGTTCATTTGATATTTCAATGTTCATTTGAACTAGTTTTTGTTAATTTAAACTATTTTTATGTTTATTTAAAACATTTCTGTGTAAAATTGTTAATTAATTAAAATTGTTTTTTGTTCGTTTTAACTATTTTTTTGTAATTTTCATTTGAAATATTTTTTTCTCATTTGAACTATTCTTGTGTTCATTTGAACTATTTTTTTGTCCATTTGAACTATTTTTATGTCCATTTGAACCATTTTTTTGTCTGTTTGAACTATTTTTTACGTCAATTTGAATTACTTTTTTGTTCATTGTGACTATTTTTTTGTTCATTTCAACTATTTGTTTGTCCATTTGAACTATTTTTTTCTCATTTTAACTATTTTTTCTCATTTTAACTATTTTTTGTTCATTTTGACTATTTTTTGTCATTTTCATAAGAAATATTTTTTTCTCATTTGAACTATTTTTTTGTTCATTTGAACTATTCATTTGAACTATTTCATTTGAACTATTTTTTTGTCATTTGAACTTTTTCATTTGAACTATTTTTCTTCATTTAAACTATATTTTAAGTGCATTTTTACTATTTTATTTCGTTTGAACTATTTTTATGTCCATTTGAACTATTTTTTTTGTTCATTTAAACTATTTTTGTGTTCATTTGAACTATTTTTTTGTTCATTTGGACTGTTTTTATGTCCATTTGAACTATTTTAATGTTCATTTGAACTATTTTTTTGATTATTTCATTTATAATATTAATAGTTCAAATGAAAATAGTTCAAATGAACTAAAAAATAGTTCAAATGAGCAATATATTTACTCGTTTGAACTATTTTTCATTTCAACTACTCACGTGGTACCACGTGCAGTAGTTCAAACGAACAATAGTTCAAATGAACAATAGTTCAAACGGGAGTAGTTCAAATGAGATAGCATCTCTAGATATTTGCCTTAAACGAACCAAACACAATAGTTTTAAAACGATCGTTTTTTGGTTCGTTTTTCCCTTATATTTCCAAATGATAAAAATGTTGCACAGCTTAATAAATGCATGCTTACGAATTCAGCTTTAAAATCTTGGAACCTTTACAGTATTCCTGTGTCTATTAAAGTTCTTTAAAAGTCAAATTGTCGGTATTAGTCGTTTTTAACAATTTTCTCCTAATAGACGCAACAGATAGAAGTAAGATTAGAAGCGATCAAAAGCGCTTTTTTGTCGCATTAAGCGTATACCCCCTTTCATTTTTCGCGAACACTCCCTTTAAGCAGCTAGAGCAAGCAGTACATTACACATACAGACTATAAAGTCAAAACAGGACGGTACGCCAAATGCATCAGCCTCTTCTAGGGAGGTTCTAGTGATGGTGGCCTTGTACTCTATAGTTCCTACCACCTTGTAGCTACAGGGTTACACACAAAGGATGAGACTTAAGAGACGTTGTACAGGATTTATTTAGACTTCCTTCATACATTTATGTCTCTCTGCAGCCGAAATCTAATCGATCGGCCTAAACCTTCTAAGCTATTGTTAAAAATAAGGCATTTTATACATACAGCAACCCCACCATACAAATTATTTTATACTGAATAATTTCTAAATTGAAGACGACTGTTATAGAAGACGACTTTTTTCTACACCTGAATTTTAAGAAAACATAATTTTAATCAAATAGATTCTGGTACAATAGATGGCAACGTAGAATTTGTGCACCCTCAATACAGCTGTGTCTGCGACAAAATTATTAATAATAGTGATAATTTTAGAATAAAGTGCATATCTTACAGCAAAATAAGTGCAATTTTATGTGTCTTTTATTTTCTGTTTTTTACATTTTTTTATTTAATCTTGGAAAACATGTCAACTAATGTGAGGAAATTTCGTTTTCCTTGTTATATTTGACACTTGTGACGTTGTGTATAATTGGTCCATTTCTCTGTTGCCAACTATTGTGCTTGATAATCTATTTGGTTTATACCCATTTCCAAGTTATTGAAGATGGTGGTCCCCCTCCCTGTAAATTTTCCTAAATAAAAAAGATGGAGAATAGATTAATAAGTTGCATATGTTCCGGACAAGAAAAGTCTTTTTTTTTAACATATATATGCATAGTATGTATATATAGGGTGTCCCACGAAACATGACAGGTGGTAAATAGTTATGAAAGTCGTCTTTCATATACTGTCATGTTTTGTGGGACACCCTATATGTCCGATCATAACTTGAACCTCTTGACCGGCCGATTTGCCTCGAATTTCTGAGTTTAGTAGGTTGAATTTAAAAGGGAAAACATGGTTAGAAGCTGTTATTATTTTAATTAAATTCAGCATTATTAGTTTTGAACTTTTTCTTGTTCTCAATCAAAATTTGAGGTAAATCGGCCAAGGAGTTAATGAGTTATGATCGGACATACAAACAGATAAACAAACAGGGATTACTACTTTTTAAAGAGAAACTGCGTCATATTTTTTATTTCAAACATGGGTGTATTAATGTACTTAAGGGGCTGAACAGGTCATTTTAAAAGATTCTCCAATTATGGAATTTCATGTCCGATTCACAACGGTACCCTTGACATGTTGCGATATCAATAATCTTCTCTGTGAGAGTTGGTTATTTCAGATTGTGATTTATAAATTTGCTTGCGTATTTGGCTTTAGAACAATATGGAGGAAATTGTTAGTAACTTAGAAATAGAGATTTTTCAACAAAAAAAACATGCCACTTTAAATGATTACAGGGTAGCGTAGTGAATCGGGTTGTCGATTTTTAAATCAAAGCCAGGGTCGATCTCGCTTGAAATTTCAAAACTGTATTTGAAAATAAGTGAACGACCCCTTTAAGTTAGAAGATTAAATTAAACATTAATTTTTATCAAATCATAATATTGTTATCATTTCTTACTCCATATCTCTCCATATCAATCTATCTATCTGAAAATGTTGGAGAAAAGAAGAGAGAATATGTTTAGTTTCTTCACTACCCCTCAGCAGTACTGAGACTTAATACAAAAACAATAATAAACAAAAACAAAAATTAATTATGATTCGTTTAGTAATTTTGGTTCTGAGAAATGCTAGTTCTATCAACAAGTTCAACAATACTAAACAACTGTANTTTAAAGTTGTTAACTGTTCTATAAACCTATTTTAAAGTTGTAACTGTTCTATAAAACTATTTTAAAGTTGTTATCTGTTACTTTTCAAGCTGCCATGTTTCAACATATATCTTAAATCAGATATTATTGGCGCATTTTCAAATATGTAAATACAACAAACTGTCCAGAGCACAGTTTTTCATCTTTCCATTAACCTTCCCTATGGCTAAATCGGTTCAGCTGTTCTGATGTTTATTAAACACAAATGGACTGACGGGCTTACTGCAATTAATGTAGATATATATAGATATAAGGCCTTTTGGTGCTTTTATATTTTCTTCTTACGTCATTAAACTATAAAAATGTTTCTTGTTTTACGTGGTGTATTTCAAAAAACATTACATTAATCGAAATCTGTCTGTCAATTATTTTGGCAACCAGCCGCAGAGTAGACTAGACGTTTACAAAAAAACCGATATAAAACAAATAAAGAAATATTATAAAATATCAACTATAAACGAATGCGTCGAAAAATTATTGATGATTATAGGTTGAAATATCTGAATGATTTGTTTGGAATTAAATTGTTATTTTACGATCCGAGTCGAATATTGCAACTTTCTGAATTTGT
>NW_019397740.1:43657-45691 GCF_000591075.1 Eurytemora carolleeae | reverse complement strand
ATGCATATTCACCACAACATCAGAATTCACTCAGGAGTAGAAACTACACTTCGTGAGGTGAATAAAACCATGATGGTATTGAATAACCCAAGGAGAGTCATTCAGAGAATTCGTCAACACTGCCCTAAGTGTCGCATCATTGCCAAAAGAACCCTGGAATTGAGAATGTTGAACCACCCATCCGTAAGAACTCACATTGCACCACCATTCTATCATTGTCAAATTGATACTGTTTTCGGTTTTAAAGGACAATCATATAAGAATGCTCGCAAGACTATGAAGATTTATGCTCTAGTAATTGTTTGCCTCTTAACAGGTGCCACAAATATATTGGCTTTGGAAGGCCTAGAAACCCAAGATGTGGTTCAAGCACTTGAAAGGCATTCTGCCCGCCATGGTGTACCTGCAGTTCTTTTTGTGGACAATGGTACACAGTTGATGGCCTTAGATAATACTGTGTTCAATCTTCGAGACTGCCAATCACAAGTATATGATGCCCATGGTACCAAGATTGTAGTTTCCCAAGTGCAAAAGGACCTTGGCATGAAAGTTGTTACTTCAAATGCTAAAAGTCACGAGGAACGTGGAAGAGTGGAAGCTAAAGTAAAGACCCTGAGAACCATACTGGAAAAACTATCAGTCAAGACAAACACTGTCATGACAGCCATCCAATGGGAAACTATGTTTGCTAAAATATCTAGCATGATAGATGACATCCCTATGGCCAAATGCAACAGCTCCAATGTCAATGACCCAGGATGGGAAATCATTACTGCCAACAGATTGAAACTTGGCAGAAACAACAACCGCTCCTTGGAAGGCTGGATTGATCTTAGCAAAGGATCTGGATCTACAGCACTGCTCAGGAAAAATCAAGAAATACAGAAAGTATGGTACCAATTGATGATGGACAAGATTCATCACCTTATTCCTAGGCCAGCAAAATGGAACAAGACTGATGTTATATCTATCGGAGATATCTGTCTGTTTACTTACACTGAGAATGCTGCTATGGGGAAGGATGTATGGAAATTGGGAAGAGTAGATGCAATCCCAAGTCCCAATAAAGTTGTCATAAAATTTCCTGGAAATACTGAAACAAATGGAACTTATAACCTCAAGAAGATTACTCGTTGTCCTAGAAACATATCAATTATCTCTGCTGCTGGAGAAGTTGATCTGAACTCAAGGAAGTTCTATGAACAATTGAAAAACTAATTATGTATCATGTGCACAGCCCATCCATTACTGTCAAAATCAGAAAAGAATCAGAAAATGGAATTTTTAGAGCATTTGTTTATTGCATGTGCTTACAATTTTAACATAAATATTTTATTTAAGAGATTTTTTACAGAATCTATATATTATATATATACTAATCTAATCAAAACCTTTTTTAGTTTCTTCAACCCCAACACTTTCTACAACACTGCCAGCTCCAATATAATAAATAGCAGGAGATTGGTTCTTCAGAGAGAAGACACAAGAAGGGAGGACCTGTTTATTGTTGGTAGATCTGATCATAAAGATGCAGATACAGGAAGGAAAATACTCTACCACTGGTTGGGTGAACCTGGAGAAGTAAGTGCTCATGAAAACCGGGATAAGGAGTATATGCAGAAGTTTCTGTCCAAATCAAAAGAGGATTGTCTTCCAAAGGTCAAAGGTCTTGATGTGGAAAATTACCTCCCTGGTAAAGCTCCATTAATATCATACCTGAAGGTTGATCTATTTGCTAATGTTGGTGGGTACCAGTTTCCTCCAAAGTTGTATCTTGAGAAACTCTCTAGTAGGTGCTCTTTAGATGAAGAGAGTCTACTGGGATTAGATATCAGAGAGGTAACTCTAGGAAGATCATCTGAAGACAAGGTAATGGAGGTTCTAGACTGGGCTGTAAGTAAAATTAGGGAGAATCAGACTATGTTCCCTGGGGAGGCCTGTTCCTTTCATGTAGAAGAGTTTAGTATTCCAGTTTGGAAGTATAATGAGCTCAAAAGGATTCAGGAAAATTATTATGATGATCCAAAGCCCTTG
>NW_019397740.1:38228-42573 GCF_000591075.1 Eurytemora carolleeae | reverse complement strand
TAATAATAATAATAGTATTATTATTATTAGTAGTAGTATTATTAATTTACCTTCCCGTTCCCCTCGCAAGCATCTAGTTCAAATATCTTCCATTTTAAACCAAATTGAGGATTCTAAATATTAAGATAATAAATTTGTGTCCTCAATAGTTAGTTCTCAATGTGTGTCCTCAATAGTTAGTTCTCAATGTGTCCTCAATAGTTAGTTCTCAATGTGTGTCTTCAATAGTTAGTTATGAATGTGTGTCCTCAATAGTTAGTTCTCAATGTGTGTTCTCAATAGTTAGTTCTCGATGTGTGTCCTCAAAAGTTAGTTCTCAATGTGTTTCCAAAATAGTTTGTTCTCAATGTGTGTCCTTAATAGTTAGTTCTCAATGTGTGTCCTCAATAGTTAGTTCTCAATGTGTGTCCTAAATAGTTAGTTCTCAATGTGCAACCTCAATAGTTAGTTCACAATGTGTGTTCCAAAATAGTTTGTTCTCAATGTGTGTCCTTAATAGTTAGTTCTCAATGTGTGTCCTCAATAGTTAGTTCTCAATGTGTGTCCTAAATAGTTAGTTCTCAATGTGCAACCTCAATAGTTAGTTCACAATGTGTGTCTCAATAGTTAGTTCTCAATGTGTCCTCAATAGTTTGTGCTCAATGTGTGTCCTCAATAGTAAGTTCTCAATGTGTCCTCAATAGTTAGTTCTGAATGTGTCCTCAATAGTTTGTGCTCAATGTGTTCTCAATAGTTTGTGCTCAATGTGTGTCCTCAATAGTTAGTTCTCAATGTGTCCTCAATAGTTTGTGCTCAATGTGTGTCTCAACAGTTAGTTTTCAATGTGTGTCCTCAATAATTAGTTCTCAATGTTTGTCCTCAATAGCTAGTTCTCAATGTGTCCTCAATAGTTTGTGCTCAATGCATGTCCTCAATAGTTAGTTCTCAATGTCTGTCCTCAATAGTTAGTTCTCAATGTGTGTTCTCAATAGTTAGTTCTCAATGTGTGTTCTCAATAGTTAGATCTCAATGTGTGTCCTCAATAGTTAGTTCTCAATGTGTGTCCTCAATAGTTAGTTCTCAATGTGTGTCCTCAATAGTTAGTTCTCAATGTGTGTCTTCAATAGTTAGTTCTCAATGTGTGTCCTCAATAGTTAGTTCTCAATGTGTGTCCTCAATAGTTAGTTCTCAATGTGTGTCCTAAGAAGTTAGTTCTTAATGTATGTCCTCAATAGTTAGTTCTCAATGTGTGTCCTCAATAGTTAGTTCTCAATGTGTGTCCTCAATAGTTTGTGCTCAATGTGTGTCCTCAATAGTTAGTTCTTAATGTGTGTCTTCAATAGTTAGTTCTTAATGTGTCCTCAATAGTTAGTTCTCAATGTGTGTCCACAATAGTTAGTTCTCAATGTGTGTCCTCAATAATTAGTTCTCAATGTTTGTCCTCAATAGTTAGTTCTCAATGTGTGTCCTAAATAGTTAGTTCTCAATGTGCAACCTCAATAGTTAGTTCTCAATGTGTGTCCTCAATAGTTAGTTCTCAATGTGTGTCCTCAATAGTTAGTTCTCAATGTGTGTCCTCAATAGTTAGTTCTGAATGTGTGTCTTTAATAGTTAGTTCTCAATGTGTGTCCTAAATAGTTAGTTCTCAATGTGTGTCCTAAATAGTTAGTTCTCAATATGCAACCTCAATAGTTAGTTCACAATGTGTGTCCTCAATAGTTAGTTCTCAATGTGTGTCCTAAATAGTTAGTTCTCAATGTGTGTCTTCAATAGTTAGTTCTCAATGTGTGTCTTTAATAGTTAATTCTCAATGTCCGTCCTCAATAGTTAGTTCTCAATGTGTGTCCTCAATAGTTAGTTCTCAATGTGTGTCCTCAATAGTTAGTTCTCAATGTGTGTCGCCAATAGTTAATTCTCTAGGTGTGTCCTCAATAGTTAGTTCTCAATGTGTGTCCTCAATAGTTTGTTCTCATTGTGTGTCCTCAATAGTTAGTTCTCAATGTGTGTCCTCAATAGTAAGTTCTCTATGTGCGTCTTTAATAGTTAGTTCTCAATGTGTGTTCTTAATAGTACGTTCTCATAGTGCGCCCTATGGTATGATTATTTACAGATTGAAAATCCAAAATAAAAATCAAGTATTTCATTTAGTTGTATATTCCAGAATTATCTAGTTAAGAAAGACGACAATTAAGTTCCAAGATATCAATTTTTGAAATAAAACCTGATCAGAGTCACCCGGCAGCTCGAGATCCAGAATACCAGGCACCTCACTGCAGTACAGAACATACAGGGTTACGCAGAAAGGATAATACTATATAGACGACCAAAATCTCTTTAAATATGACGATTCTAAGGTTAAATCACGTCTTCTGCCTTTCAATGGCATATATACTTATTTTGCAACGAAAGAAATGAGTTTTTTTGTCACAGCCTCACAGTTAATGCTACGCGAAAAAGTATACAGTACAAATTCCGTACAATAGTCTCTGAAGTCTCATCCTTTGTGGGTAACCCTTCTATATATAACTTTAGCTTGTCTGGGTGGGTGTTTGTTTGTTTGTCTGTTTATTTGTATCCAATAAACGTCAAAACGGCTAAACCGATCGGGCCCAAATTTTGTGTGGGACCTCAAGGGTAGAATTTAAAAATATTGCCTCAACAAAATTGCAATATGAAATCTTTTTTTTGGAAATTGAAACTAGAAAAGTCTGAACAATATTTTAGTCATGTTATGTAAAGAATAAAAAACCTGTCAAAGTTGTACCGCAAGCCAGCAATTCGACGCAGATCTCCTAATCTATAAATTAAGTATTTTTACTTTAAAAACTAATTGATTTTAAACTTATTCCTTACAGTTGATTTATATAAAAGTAAAATTCTAGAGTTAATAATCACAATATACCCCTAGTCTTGGCATTTGTAATATGTGGTCTGCCTTTTTTGTGCTTTCAATATTGCCCGAGATAAAAAGAATTTCGATTATATTTCGACAATTTTGGTTTTATTGAACAAAATCGAATTATGAATAAATTTTTAATATCTCCAGTAATATTGAAAACACAAAAAAGGCAGACCACATTTTCCGAAAGCCAGGCTAGGTGAATTATTGTTTTAAAAATCATACATGTTAAAGTAGGTTGAATGTCACAAATAAATTAAAATATCAAAAACGACTTTCAATTCGTCTTGCTACTGTCATGTTTCGTAGGACGCTCCACTTTTTTTGGAGTTATTAATTTTAAGATAATTCAAGTTTACCTATTTATATTCATAACTCCAACTGGAAGACTCTGACCGGCCTAGGAGCGGAAATCAGGGTTTTAATCAAATTATTATCAAAAAGATTACGCTATACTGTACCTGCTGTACCTATGTACCTGTAACCTGTACTGTACCTCCTGTACCCATGTACCTGTACCCTTTTACTGTGCCTGTTGTACAATTGTACCTGTACCCTGTACTGTACCTGCTATATCAATGTACCTGTACCCTGTATTGTACCTGCTGTACCCATGTACCTGTACCCTTGTAATGTACATGCTTTACTCTTGTACCTGAACCCTGTACTGTACCGACCGTACCCATGCACCTGTAACCTGTACTGTTCCTGTAAAATGGACTGTTTGTGTACTTTTTACTGTTAGTGTACCTGTACTGATCCTGTAACCCGTGCTGTCCCAACCCTGTACTGTACCTGTCCCCTGGACTGTACCTATACCCTCTACTGTACCATTACCATGTACTGTACCAGTACAATGTACTAAACCAGTACCCTGAACTGTACCATTACCATTCACTGTACCATTACACTTTATTGTACCAGAACCCTTTACTGTACCAGTACCCTTTACTTTACCAGTACCCTTTACTGTATCAGTACCCTTTACTTTACCAGTATCCTTTACTGTACCAGTACCCTTTACTGTACCAGTACCCTTTGCTGTACCAGTACACTTTACTTTACCAGTACCCTTTACTGTACCAGTACACTTAACTGTACCAGTACCCTTTACTGTACCAGTACACTTTACTGTACCGGTACCCTTTACTGTACCAGTAAACTTTACTTTACCAGTACCCTTTACTGTACCAGTACACTTAACTGTACAAGTACCCTTTACTGTACCAGTACACTTTACTGTACCGGTACCCTTTACTGTACCAGTACCCTTTACTGTACCAGTACACTTTACCGTACCAGTACACTTTACTGTACCGGTACCCTTTACTGTACCAGTACACTTTACTTTACCAGTACCCTTTACTGTACCAGTACTCTTTACTGTACCATTCCACTTTACTGTACCAGTACCCTTTACTGTACCAGTACCCTTTACTGTACCAGTACCCTTTACTGTACCAGTAC
>NW_019397740.1:32732-38181 GCF_000591075.1 Eurytemora carolleeae | reverse complement strand
GGGGGGGGGGGGCTCCGCCGCCTGCACCCCTCCTCGCTTACAGGTTTCGCTCGGTACTCCCCCATCAATATTTTTTTGGAAGTTTGATCGCCCCCCCCCCCTTTCAAAAAGCTGGATCCGCCCCTGGCTGAGACATTTCATACACAAATTACAATGTAACCAATAAACGTCATAATGGCCTAACCGATCAGGCCCAAGTTTTTTGTGGGACCTCATATAATCCCAGGAAAGGTTTATAAATGGTAAGAATTGAAAAAATTTGCCTTAAACAATTTTCGATTTTTCAAAATCCACGAAAAAAAATCAAAAAAAAATTGGAAGCCTGGTAAAATAAACTCTAGCAGACATAATTATATAAGGACTTTTGAAACCAGGTATTACAATACAAACTCTTAACAAAGACGATCTCGAACTTGTCACTAAATCCCCATGATTATTATGGGACACGGTGTACCTGGGGCAGGTTTGCTGCATATCTCTGTTCCCAGGATGTAATATTTAACTGATCACAAGGAGAGAAAGGGAGAAGTCTAACATCCTACAACAACAAATTTTATTGTTAACGTTGTGTCCCACAAAAAAAATTGAAGGATTTGAAGGATTTGTCTGATCGACCGGAATCAGGACAGAACTGAGACGGACGTAGATTAGGACACACGTAGTACATGATAAACCGGGAGAAACGTAGGACAGACATACATAGAACAGGACACATGTAGGACATGATAAACCAGGACAACCCTAGGACAGCCATAAATAGGACAGGACACATGCAGGACAGGATAAACCGGGAAAAGGTAGGCCAGACATATATGGGACAGGACATACGTAGGACAGGATAAACCAGGAAAAACTGAAGACTTTATTTATTTATTTATTTATTTATCAAGGTACCGGCCGGAACACTGACTTGTTTTTCAAGTCATTGAGATGATCAGTTAACACTGACTTATCTCTCACTCAAGTCTATTACTGACCTAAACACCGATCTTTTCCTCTTTCCTCTAGTCATGCATTGACATGAACAGTGAACACTTTACATTGACTGACTGACTGACCTGAACACCGACCTGTTTTTCAAGTCTATTACTGACCTGACCACCGACCTGTTGTTTAAGTCTATTACTGACCTGAACACCGACCTGTTGTTCAAGTCTATTACTGACCTGAACACCGACCTGTTTCTCAAGTCTGTTACTGACCTGAACACCGACCTGTTGTTAAAGTCTATTACTGACCTGAACACCGACCTGTTTCTCAAGTCTATTAACTACTCCCAGACTAAGGTTTGTTATATAGTTTTGTGTTTCTGCCCATCCTTCCATCTTTTAACAGTGCAATAACCGGAAAACTCTGAAATAGGAAGTCGGCTTTTAACAGTGCATTAATAACCAGAACACTCTGAAAAAGGAAGTCGGCTTTTAACAGTGCAATAACCAGAAAACTCTGAAATAGGAAGTCGGCTTTTAACAGTGCAATAGCCAGAAAACTCTGAAATAGGAAGTCGGCTTTTAAACTCAATTTATGAGTTTAAATATTTTAATATACTTGAGGTACAGCCATTGTGCAGTGTAAACAGACCCATTTCACTTGAATAAATTATTTAGTAACTTACTAGTAAAGCTATAACGTGGTTACTAACAACATCAAATGAACTTCAGTACTGCTTTAATGTCGTCTTCTTATTCTACAGTTTTCTGGCTATCACTGTAACAAGATCACTTGAATACAGCTGGATACACAACAATATACAGTGATAGCCATAAAACTCTGAAATTTGAAGATAAATTTTGGTCCCAACTTTCAAGTGTGGGGGGGTTTTAAATAGTTTCATGTACATGAGTAACAGCAGCTGTATTCTGTGCAGTGTTCAGATGCAAATATGAAATATGAAGATGAATTTTGGTCTCAACTCCTCAAGTGTGGGGGGGTTTAAATAGTTTCATTTACATGAGTAACAGCAGCTGCAATTCTGTGCAGTGTTCAGATGCAAAATTTACTTTATGATTGAAGTTTATACTACTCTTTACTTTGAAAAAACTTTAAATGTTGCTTTCAGGAGCGTACAAGGGTGACACTGGGTGCTCGTGCCCCCCCTGCACATATGAATTGATGATTTATGAAATGATTTATGAATTGATTTTATATGATATGGGGGAAAAATGAAAAATTTGATATTAACCGGCAACTTAAGTTTATCCTTTTTTAATACTTTTAAGACAAAACTCAGCAAGAAAAACCCCTGAAGATATTGATTGATTGATATATTGATTGATATTAGTGAAAAAAAGTAGACCGATAACTTTAATAATTTGGGTGCATATGGAAGGGTTAAAAAAAAGGCCAAAAAAGTACAAATTTAATTGTTTTGTTTTAAACAAATATCAAGATATACGAATTTGAGAAATCTAAGGACTATATCTATATATGTAAAGTTGTAATCTCTGTTTGTTCGTCTGATCATACTGTGCGTAACATATCATATTAGCTACTATCTCCTTAATAAGCTATAACGCCAAAATTAACATATAAAACTCCAAAAACCTATCATTTCTACAAGAACATTTTTATTTTAGCCTTATAAATTCATTTGTTCAAAATGATTCTTCTTAAATTTAATCTAATCAGTCCCGAAAATCGTAATTTAGACCCAAATTAACAATCTGATATGATGTGGGATACCCTGTAGCTCATTAAACTCATTAAACCCTGGTTCAATTTGCCTCAAATTTAGATCCGGGATCTCGGGGGAACCACGGGAATGTGCTTAGTTTGGTTAATTGGTAGTCTTGGTTGAGTGGATCAACTTTACAGCGAAAATTTAAGAAAAAATCTTGGTAAAATCGTCCAAATGGATGTAACCGGCGCGGGAGTAATTATGAGTAACCTGGGCAACGCTGAGTTCCCAAGCTAGTATTATATATAATAATTGTTTACTTAGTTACTACAGTATAGACTTGTCTGTGGCTTGTCCAATCCAGGGGCGGATACAGGATTTAAGTGAGGGGGGGGGGGGCAAGATTTTTTAGGAACAAATAAATTCATAATTAGGAAAAAAAATCGCGGCGCAGGCGAAATTTTTTTGACTTAAAAGACTCAAAAAGTGTCAAAATTATTTTATTACATCTTCCATCATGTTATAAGCATCTAATATGTCGAGATCTCGTTTTGCAAAAGTTTTAGTTTAAAGTATCCTAAAATTTTGTGTTAACAGTGAATTTAGACAATTCCTTAGTCTTTGTCATTGTCAGGTTACTTTTTCAATTTATTTCCTTATAATTTTGTATTTTCCAGGGGGGGGCAAGAGGACTACTGCCCCCCCCCTGTGTACGCCACTGGGGGGGAATGTCCCCCCCTTGTATCCGCCCCTGATACAATCCGCGATATGCTGTTAAACCTTTAACTCTTATAGCTTGTGAATTTTAGTCAGCTTTTCTTGTTAAATTTAACTCAAATTCATAATTGCTGAAACCTTATTTATTTTCATGTAAATCATAGGCGGTTTCAAGGGGGGGGTGGCAGTCCATTACCCCCCCCTGAGTGAAATTAGGGGGGGGTGTACCCCCCCCTGGATTTTTACAAATCTGCCTTTGTTAATATTTACTTAAATAATTATCTACATACACATTATTCAATAAATAAATGAGTGTACCTAATTTTTAGTTATTCATACCTAGTTTGCCTCCTCTGTTGGTTCATGAATAATAAACCTCAAAATGGCTGAACCGATCAGGCCAAAATTTGTTGTATGCAACTCACATGACCCCAGGAATAACAATTTTGCTTGATAAATGATATGTACACATTTATTATTTTTGAAAATGCACCAAAATCAACATTAAAATCTGCGAAATTTTTTGGTAATGCAGAATACGATAGCAATCGGCAAATTTAGAAGCAGTTCAATGAACAAACACATCATTTCAGAAAATGATAAGTGTGGATTTAAAAAGGCTGACTAAGGAAGAGGTAAAAAAATGTGTTTAGCTGGATAAGTATGATGAAGATGGATTTAGCTGTGTATCTGTGTTTAGCTGGATAAGTATATTGAGGATGGATTTATCTGTGTAACTGTGCTTAGCTGGATAACTATAATGAGGATGGATTTATCTGTGTATCTGTGTTTAGCTGGATAAGTAAAATGAGGATGGATTTATCTGTGTATCTGTGTTTAGCTGGATAATATGATGAGGATGGATTTATCTGTTTATCTGTATTAAGTTGGATAAGTATGATGAGAATGAATTTATCTGTGCATCTGTGTTTAGCCGGATAGGTATAATGAGTATGGTTTTATCTGTGTATCTGTGTTTAGCTGGATAATTATAATTAGGATGGATTTATCTGTGTATCTGTGTTTAGCTGGATAAGTATGATGAGGATTGATTTATCTGTGTATCTGTGTTTAGCTGGATAAGTATAATGAGGATGGATTTATCTGTGTATCTGTGTTTAGCTGGATAAGTATAATGAGTATGGATTTATCTGTGTATCTGTTTTTAGCTGGATATATTGAGGATGGATTTATCTTTGTATCTGTGTTTAGCTGGATAAGTATAATGATGATGGATTTATCTGTGTATCTGTGTTTAGCTGGATAAGTATATTGATGATGGATTTATCTGTGTATCTGTATTAAGTTGGATAAGTATAATGAGGATGGATTTATCTGTGTATCTGTGTTTAGCTGGATAAGTATAATGATGATGGATTTATCTGTGTATCTGTATTAAGTTGGATAAGTATAATGAGGATGGATTTATCTGTGTATCTTTGTTTAGCTGGATAGGTATAATGAGGACACAAGCCGTATAAGTCTATACCAATTATCTAGGAACAACCTTCGCTCCTATGTTTCAATGATAACTTAAGCTATATTGCAAGCTTTCTATGCTCCAAATGCCACACAAGGGCACAAGCATCCAATCACATAGGACTAAATCTTAGGCTCTAAATGTCACACAAGGCAAGGACACAAGTGCAATATGCTCTAAATGCCATACAAGGACATAAGTCGTATAGGTCTATACCAATTATTCAGGCACAACCTTCCCTCGTTTGTTTCAACGAGAACAGAAATATACTTCTGCTAATGTAATTAAAAGCCGAGTCTCAATCAACTGATCTATATTTCTTAGTTCATGGTGAAATTGGGTTATAAACAGAGCAATTACAAGTTAGGTGCTGAATATCTATAGCGCATTTAAATCACATTATGGGTATGACAAAGCTATATCTATCTATGAACATGCAATGGGTTAATCTTGTAACAGGATTTGTGCCGGGGTCCATATAATTCCTTTTTCAATCCCATTTGGATTGACAAATTTGAAAGAAATGGGGGCAAATTCTTTATAAATGATAATTTTAAAAAAAAATTGGGGGCATTTTTTTTAAATTGGGGGCAAATGCGTCAGTGGAATTTGAAAATGTTTTTTTTAATTGGGGG
>NW_019397740.1:0-32714 GCF_000591075.1 Eurytemora carolleeae | reverse complement strand
AAATGTGTTAGTGGAATATAAAAATGTTTTTTTAATTAGGAGCATTTTTTACAATTGGGGGCAATTTTTTTCCCAATTTGGGGCAATTGGGGGCAAATGTGTTAGTGGAATTTGAAAATGTTTTTTAATTGAAGGTATTTTTTATAATTGGGGGCAAATGGGTGCAAATGTGTTAGTGGAATTTGAAAATGTTTTTTAATTGGGGGCATTTTTTTACAATTGGGGGCATTTTTTTTAAAGTTGGGGGCAAACAATTTTTTTGGGATCGAGAAAATCACCTATTTTGGGAATTATATGGACCCAACTAGGTACACTAGGAACCCCAACTAGGTACACTAGGAACCCCAACTAGGTAAGGAACCCCAACTAGGTGGACTAGGAACCCCAACTAGGTAAACTAGGAACCCCAACTAGGTACACTAGGAACCCCAACTAGGTACACTAGGAACCCCAACTAGGTAAACCAGGGAACCCAACTAGGTGGACTAGGAACCCCAACTAGGTAAACTAGGAACCCCAACTAGGTAGACTAGGAACCCCAACTTGGTACACTTGGAACCCCAACAAGGTAAACTAGGAACCCCAACTAGGTAAACTAGGAACCCTAACTAAGTAAACTAGGAACCCCAATTAGGTACACAAGGAACCCCAACTAGGTAAACTAGGAACCCCAACTAGATACACTAGGAACCCCAACTAGGTACACTAGGAACCCCAACTAGGTAAACTAGGAACCCCAACTAGGTACACTAGGAACCTCTGAGGCTGGCTAAACCATCCTAATTCCTTCGAGTACAGCAATTTGGACGATCCATCCAAATTGTCAGGAATAGTCCATTTAAAACTGTTTAAACTTTTAGAACAGACGTGATACAGGCCTGGTACAAGTGAGCCCGAATGAATCGAGGGCCCGGCGAGGGAGCGGTAGACGAGTAGAGCGCTGCACCGAGTTTTCATCGGGCCTGGTAAGGCCTGGAACTGGAAGGCTCACTTTCACGACGACTTTTGACTTATATTGACTTTTAAACAAGTGCTTATATAAACTCTAATTTTTCAGATTTAGAAATGAAAATGGGAGCTTTTCAAGAGGGAGGCTTCCAGGTGAGGTTGTGTAAATTCTAGAATATAGAACTTATGCAATTTTCCAGATGGAGGTCTCACTTTGAAATGTACTCTAATTTTCTATGATTTGAATTTGTTTTTATTAATTGAAAAAGGAAACTTTGCGGTTTGGAAGTGCTGCGTCAATATTTTTGAGTAAAAATTAGTATAAAGTGAAATTATTTTAAAATTTAGAAATTTAGAAAGAATATTAGAGTTTTACATTTATCAATTCGTTTGAAAATTTAAGTTAAAAACCTCCCACGAATTTTATAACAATATTATTTTACAGTTAGAGAACGAGGTCATTTCGCTTGAGTTAAATTGTTGTGCAAATGTTGTCATAAACAATTAAACTTATGGCTGTCCAACTTTTAATGAAATTTATTTTTTATAAACCTTGCAACGAGGTTTCCACCTTGGCTTCCAGTCATAATTAGGACTTTCAAGTAGGTTCTCACTTCATCAAGTTACAGTCCTAATTCAAGTAGACATATGCTTTATCAAGATACAGTCCTAATTCAAGTAGACATATGCTTCATCAAGATACGGTCCTAATTAGTACTTTCAAGTAGGTATATGCTTCATCAAGTTACAGTCCTAATTAGTACTTTCAAGTAGGTATATGCTTCATTAAGTTACTGTCCTGATTAGTACTTTCAAGTAGGTATATGCTTCATTAAGTTACAGCTCTAATTCAAGTAGGTATAAGCTTCATCAAGATACAGCCCTAATTAGTACTTTCAAGTAGGTATATGCTTCATCAAGTTACAGTCCTAATTAGTACTTTCAAGTAGGTATATGCTTCATTAAGTTACAGTCCTAATTCAAGTAGGTATAAGCTTCATCAAGATACAGTCCTAATTAGTACTTTCAAGTAGGTACTCACTTCATCAAGTTACAGTCCTAATTCAAGTAGACATATGCTTCATCAAGATACAGTCCTAATTCAAGTAGACATATGCTTCATCAAGATACAGTCCTAATTAGTACTTTCAATTAAGTAGGTATATGCTTAATCAAGTTACAGTCCTAATTATTACTTTCAGGTAGGTATATGCTTCATTAAGTTACATTCCTAATTAGTACTTTCAAGTAGGTATATGCTTCATTAAGTTACAGTCCTAATTATTACTTTCAGGTAGGTATATGCTTCATCAAGTTACAGTCCTAATTAGTAATTTCAGGGAGGTATATGCTTCATTAAGTTACAGTCCTAATTAGTACTTTCAGGTAGGTATATGCTTCATTAAGTTACAGTCCTAATTAGTACTTTCAGGTAGGTATATGCTTCATTAAGTTACAGTCCTAATTAGTACTTTCAGGTAGGTATATGCTTCATTAAGTTACAGTCCTAATTAGTACTTTCAGGTAGGTATATGCTTCATTAAGTTACAGTCCTAATTAGTACTTTCAGGTAGGTATATGCTTCATTAAGTTACAGTCCTAATTAGTACTTTCAAGTAGGCATACACTTCATCAAGTTACAGTCCTAATTAGTACCTTCAAGTAGGCATACACTATCTAGTTACAGTCCTAATTAGTACCTTCCAGTAGGCATACACTATATCAAGTTACAGTCCTAATTAGAACTTTCAACGAGGTACACACAATATCTAGTTACAGTCCTAATTAGTACCTTTCGGTAGGCATACACTATATCAAGTTACAGTCCTAATTAGAACTTTAATGAAGGTACACACTTCATCAAGTTACTGTCCTAATTAGAACTTTCAAGTAGGCATTTACTTCATCAAGATACAGTCCTAATTAGAACTTTAATGAAGGTACACACTTAATTCATCAAGATACAGTCCTAAGTACCTTATAAATATTTGTATTTTAACAACCATGAATCAGAATTAGCATTCATGTTCCATCTATTTCTTCATTTTCAAACTGAATGATCCCAACAATGCCTGGTTGTTTACTTTACCAGTTAAGAACAACAATTTTCATTTTTTCATTCAATTCAAAATTAGGCCCACAATTTCCTTAAGCCCAAAGCAATTTCATAATATATAATAATTTCATAAATAATGACTAGTAATCTCTTCATTACAGGGAGGGAAATAGGGATGTATCAAATATAGGAGGGAATTTTGCACTGCCAAGTATTCTCAAGGCCATCTTGGGTCTTAAAGCATAATTAGCGTAGGTATGTGTATATCAGGGATTTATAAGTGTTATGATTTTGTTATGTAGTTGGAAAAATTGTATCTTTAATAGCAAGATTTTATCCCCAAAAAGTTAATTCATACTTAAATTAGTTAAATATTGATAGCTTTTTTTCTGTAAATTTTGTTAATTTTATTGTAAATGGTTTAGATTTTTAACCCTATTCCATGCTTAAAATCTTATTTCCTTTTAAACGAAAATAAAATATTGTAGCAACGAAGAATGACAAGAGAAATAACAGGACTAAAGGCATATTGAAATCTAATTTACAACATTTAGATAAACAAACTATATAAAAATTGGGTTTGGTTTTTTAAGGATCGCAAATGGAAGACAACTTTCTAGCTCCTCCACAATATGATAAAATTTAAAAACAAATATACTGGGTATAAGGTAATAGGTAAATAATTATACCTTGGCCTCTTTAATTTCCAGGTTGCAGTGCACCATTTGCATTCCATGTGTAACGATTTAATTTAAAAAGACACTTACAAAAAAAATCCCCAACTTGTTATCAGACAAACAGAATGTTACTGCTAGAAAAAAGAAGTATTCTGTTTCTCCTTCTTATTTCTCAGGAAAAGTTATTTTACATTAATTGCCAAAAGATTGCTCCAATACCAAGGTTACTAAAGCTAATCAACTTAAAACTACCATTAACTCATATTAAAATGCAAGATAAAAATGTTATTACAACAATAACTTTAAATGAAAAAGTGCTGGGGGGAGATGGAAAAGAAAAGATCCTACACTTTTGGACCAAGAGAAGTCAGCCAGGAGTTCTGGAAAACCAGAAGTGTTGTCGGTACACAAAGATTCAGGTCTCCAGTTGAGGTAACTTTGCCTATGATCTATATTCCATTACATGATGTTGCTTTGATTTATTGAATGCCTCTAAGTCCCAATTTAAAGCATATATCATTCACATTAAAAGTGGGTGTTAAAAACATGCTGTAAGGAAAACAATAATTTTTGCAAATACAAGTTAAACTCATCCCTGGGAGTGGTTTTTGACCTGTCTAAGTTGTCACTTTGCAAAAATGTTGACTTTCTTCATATTTTACCATTCACCTAAAGGTACTCTAACTTTTAAAGCTTAGTGTTATTCCTTTAAGCTAGAATCCAATATACCAACGACATTGGGTTCCCACCCTTTTTTCAAAGCTATGAAAGTTTGATTATAAATCTGAATTTCAGTGTGCATCTTCTCTTCGCCTGGGATCACTGTACAATTCTTTCCTTTACAGGTAAGTTTGCCATGCTACCAATTTCTTATGTATCTGTGTTTTTAAGAAAAATATTCCTGTTTAGAAAAATGGATTCTAAATTCCAGTAATTTATGATGATTTAGTTCCAAGTAATTCTGAGATTATAGGGAGGATGGACTATGTGAGATGGCCTATGCTGATAATCTGACACCAAGTTCACCATCTCCAGGAGAAAATAATTAACTCGGACATTGGTTAAAACAAGATTTATATTTATTCTTTGAGAAAAGAAATTAATCATTCATTTTAAAGATTAAACTTGCTCTCTGTCAAATTCCTATGCAAATATTGTTTTGAGGAATCAAGATGTAAAAATAGGAGGAAACAATTATAAGATCTAACCTTCCTAGAAAATATATTGAATATGACAGTTTTTCCTCTATGGTCTAAAAAATTAAATTCATCATGAGCTGGGTTGAAGTTGTTAATATGCAGAAGAGTTTCTTCAAACTATTTTCATTCTATCTTTATCGTTAACGACATTCAGTGGAACACTGTAAAATATACATGTAAGGTACTTAGTTCCTAGTGACAATTAACATAGGGCCATTTTTTTATATGAATGAGTTGCCAGATGGCAGTTGTCAATTTGCCAGGTGGCTGTTCTTGCCACTAAACCTTTAACCAGGTTTCAATTTTGCTAGAACACTTTATTAATGGACACCTGTCTTTGATGGTAACACATTCCCAAGTGATAATCTCCCTTATTGAGATTTATTTAAAGATACATTATTTTCACTTGTCTTAAAGTGAAAGTGAAACATCGAGTCCTAATAAAGGTAAATATGTCTATAAATTGTTGATAATTTTTGTTGAACATCATACACAGTGTGGCTCACTGAACATTATAAGTTAAGGAAGAAATGATTTAGCTATTAAGACATATTTTATATCTTTATTTTACTTTTGTAGTGAATTTTTCCTATAAAAAACAAAGCATCAAATTTGGATGAATACACATCCTTCAATGTCATGCTTAGATAAAAACCATTTAGATAAATAAATATCCCCTAGTACTTTAACAGGAAGGTGACAAAGAACTTAGTGACATCTGCCCAACAACTCATCCATATCCATTCCTGGAAGGAAGGAAATGTTGTCAGGAAACATTCTGAATTTATGAATATGGTGCTAATTATAATTTTTTTAATCATTTTGAATATTAATTTAGGATGCTGTACGTTTTGAAAAAACGATCATTTTTTGAAAAAATTACATGCAACTTTATCAAATGTCATCTTATATGAAGGTAAAAAGTTGTTGGGGAGCTAAAAATTTCTTAATATTTTCTTTAAAACTGCTCAATGATTAGTACTGATGCCCTTCAAGGCGGTTTCCTCTCTATTCCTCTCTTTGTTAAAAATCGTTAACAAAAGGTTGTTGTTAAGGATCGTTAACAAAACAGTGAGCTTTATAAATACCATTGTTTCCAAAACGACTGTTTTAAAAAACAAACTTTTTAAAAAACGATCATTTTAAAAAATGATCGCTTTGTTTTAGTTTTTTTTTGTCGTCCTTATAATAATGAAACTATCATTTAAAAAAAAAATTGAAACAAGAGAGCTGATCTGTGTATCTCAAGCTTCAGCAACTGAGCTTGATATTCAGTGGAAATACTTTAAAAATTAGATTTACTTTGTTAAATCAGATAAAGTTTTTCATTTCAGGCACAACTAAGGTTACCTAAGTCTAAGATTAAAGGGACTGTATAAAGGAAAAATGAAAGGGGGTATAGGCTGAAAGCTAATCACCTTAGCTCTCGATGGCGACCCATGAAAGTCATATCTGATGTTCCTGTCTCGAGAAATTGATATACAACTTTGTCAAATTTATACGAAAATTAATATATATACAATTTTGTGTAAAAGTAGTAGGTTTAAAGGGAGTGTTCGCGAAAAATGAAAGGGGGTATAGGCTTAATGCGATAAAAAAGCGCTTTTGATCGCTACTAATCTTACTTCTATCTGTTGCGTCTATAAGGAGAAAATTGATAAAGACGTCTCATACCGAAGAGCGTAGCGCCCATACAAATTGAGGAAGTTGGAACATACGACTTAGACCGTAAAAAAATCAAATTAATATCAAACAAATCATTCAGATATTACAACCTATGGTCATCGATTATTTTTCGCCACATTTGTCTTTATTTAATATTTCATACTAGTTTTGATTTTGTTTTTTAAAATAAAACTTAGCTTACAACTTGTTTTCCAACATTCCTGGAAAATATGAAAATGTCGTCTTCATTACCAAAAATCCTCGAAACAAGAATAAACGTTTTTATAAGTAACTCTCAGATCATAACAATTAAAACATATTATGAAAAATCAACTATATATAAATGTGGCGAAAGATAATCGATGACTATAGGTTGTAATATCTGAATGATTTGTTTGAAATTAAATTGATTTTTTTACGGTGTAAATCGTATGTTGCAATTTTCTCAATTTGTATGGACGCCATGTTATTCGGTATGAGACGTCTTTTACAATTTTCTCTTTATAGACGCAACAGATAGAAGTAAGATTATTGGCGATCAAAAGCGCTTTTTTATCGCATTAAGCCTATACCCCCTTTCATTTTTCGCGAACAATAAGCAACCAATCTGAAAACGATGATATCCCAGAGAAAGCTAACTGTAAATTAGGTTTACTTTTATATTTGTTATTTTTATTTTTAATAGATTTCATTCATAATATTATTTATACGTCCATATTACTTGACCAGAAATTCCACCAATGGCAGTGCAGTAAAGTGGTCATGTGAGACAGGCAGAGACACATGACCAGTATACTGCTCTGCCATTGGTGATAGTTCTGATTTTCAAAATTTTACATATATGGATTTTTGTATAATTTTAACACAGTTTTATATCAATTTATAGAGACAGGAACATAAGATAAAACTTTCATGGGTCTCGATCAAGAGCTAAAGTGATAAGCTTTCAGCCTTTACCCCCTTTCATTTTTCCTTTTCAGTCCCTTTAAGGCATCACTAAGACACTTAACTTTTGACCTCTGTTAAATAATTTCACAAGATTCAATTTGTGTTGAAAAGTAAAATAAGTCTTACAGCTGAATTCAGTGATAAGCTTACAGAAAAATCTGGAAAACCCATTTGTTGGTGTTACAACAGGGACTAGAGGACTACTGACCATCAATAGTACTTCATGCAGGTACAAGAATGCAGTAGTATTTAATGATATGGTTTAGAAACATATTTACATTCTATTTAGATTCTATACACCTTGCTTACAGTTTTGTCTTACACAGTATCTACATATTACATTGTGTATAAGGATTGTTGAAAATACTACCGTACACCACTTAACATCATTTAAGTTTTCCCATTAAAATTGAAGAGATATTAATTCAACTTCATTAATATAAGATATCCTAGTGTTAAATACTTTATTTAGTTACCCATCAGTTGAGTGTGAAGTAGGGTATAAATGCTCTTTGAATAGTATAATTGGAAATCCAATGCATGTAAGTAACAAAGTAAAAAATAATTATTAGTTCTAATCATAAGAAGTATGTTTTATGTTTTTAATTATTATAAAGGGTGGGTCAAGCAAAATGTACGTTGTTAACATAGTGTCAAAGAAATCTGAGGAAATAACTTTCCTTTTTAATAACAAAATTCTTGGTTCATTTTGGTTTGTTACACTTTCCAAATTTGAGCTGGCACTTAATTAGAATCGGTTTTTACTTTTTGGTGGTTCAGCAACACGGTATAATTCTTTAAATTTGGACTCTGATGTTCAACATTAGTAAAAATTAAATGGTCTGAAATTCCCCCCATTCCTCATTATCTAATTATTAAAGTTTAAAAATAGTAAAAATTTTAAGAAACAGAACAAAAACTCTTGATTAATCTTCTTTTCATCTTTCTCTCACTGATTGTGCACGAAAATTTCTTAATTTCTCCACTTTCTGTTCAGGTTTCTACAAACACCTATCTGATTAATGGAAATGTATACACTTTTCTTGATACAATAAACAGATTAATTAATCTTTAGCTTCTATCCTGGAAAATGTATAAAATTCAATCAATTAGTGTTGATTGTAGAATTTGAACAACCAATCAAAAGCCAAAAAGTTTTTAATTTTGCGCACACAATCAATGCAAGAACTCCATTGGTTGCAATCCAGCCAGGAAATCCAAAATTGAGATTAAGCTAAAAATTATAAGTGTCAGCAATGGACATAGAGATTAAGACATTGGGGTATCTGATACAAGCGTTTTCAGCTCTGTGTCTAAAACTAAAGAACAAAAAGTTACAGCTTTCATGTTAAGTTGCAGCTTAAAATCCGCCCCTGACCCCTTCTGACTTAATTTAAATTGCAATTTTTAGCTAGCTATACATAAGTATTTAACCCATTGATTTCGGCAAATTAAAATTGAAATCTCGCGCATTCTTTAGTTTAGACTCTAGTGACTTATTCTAGATGAATGTTGACCTGCAGCCTGGTAGCAATTGGTATGTTACAACAGTATCAAATGAAGATGAGTGTCAACAGCTCTGTGAGAAAGAGACCAAGTGTAAGGTGGTTGTCTTAATTTGGCATTTCATGAAATCAAGGATAAATGTCTTATTGCAAGACTTCCCCCATTAAATTTAGGTTCATGAATATGCTCCTAGGGTTGGGTGTGGAGTGGTTATTGTTACATGTTTCAAAATGGAGTTACAATAAAAGAAGTGAAGGAAAGGTAAGGAAGGAATGTTGTTATAGATACCAGATATTCTAATAATATGATTCTTTTTTTCAGCCTTTTGGGAGGTTTCAAGTCAAGCTACATCAATATGCTATTTGATTAAAAATCTGAACACAAACTCACTAACATAACACTATGTTATTATGTTAAAATAATAATAAAAATAATTATGCTTGTAAAGCTTGTTAAGTTTATATTTCAAAAAAAAGTTTTTGATTAAGAATGAAGCAAGTAATTGTGCTAATCCAAGATTGAGGTGATTCATTCAGTGATAATCTTGAAAAAAATACAAAAATTGTTTAAAGAAAAAACTATTAAAAACTGAAGTGAGATCCAAAAAAATGTTTTAAACTAAATGCTTTTTGTCTATTTGTAAATTTGGCTTGTCTGTTTGTGTCCAATAAACGTCAAACAGCTTAACCCATCAGGCCCAAATTTTGTGTGGGACCTCATGTGATCCCAGGGAAGGTTTATGAATGATCAAAATTTTAAAAACTTGTGCTTAAAAGATTTTCTACTTTTGTAAAATTTCAAAATGTGCAAACAAATATTATGAAATCCACAAACTTTTTTTTAGTTTTGTTTTATACTGTACCAAGAGAAGATGTGCTTACAGATAAAGCCACAGTAAAAAGTTGAAATAGAATATGGGCATTGTTCTGCATAAAATTATGCTTTTCTAACTATATCTATATTTTTCATGTTCCTGTATAAAGAGGAGGAGAGAGAAAGCCTCAGGAAGCAATATTTATATCAAAGCTTTTTCCATTGAATTATTAATATGTCAACTTTCCCTAAAGCAAATCATGATTGATTTTCAAATCAAATAATTACAGAATACAAAATGTAGTGATTATTTCCACTAAAGTATCTGTAACCTGATACCTGCACTGAAAGGTTTTTATTTATTTTCTTCACAAAGAATTGAAAAAAGTCCAATCTAAATCTTGTTCTTCATGTTTAATTTTATACATTCCTAAAAATATGTGTGTTCATAAAATTAACCCCCTGTATTTTTAGCAACTCTATTATGGGATCAAGAATAAAGAGAGAAGACCCAAGTGTTGATTCAAGGGGAAGGGAGAAAGATGGCTAGGTAGAAAAAAACTAGGATAAAGAGAGAGAGAGAATTGGAAGGTCTTTGAATAGCTAAAACTAACTTGGATACTTAGCGAGGTCCAAGTAAGGTACTAAAACACTCGCGAAACATTGCTTTCAATGCTTTTTTAGCACAGTTACTATTATCTAAGAGGACAGGCTTAACTATATAAGTAACCTCATATTAAGCTATTCAAAGTTAACCTTGCAAAATCTCTCTGTATCTGAACAAAACCATAAGATGAAAAAAAATAATAAATAAAGCAGTAATCTGGTATGGCAAAATTTAAGTTGTTTACTGGATGGGCTGTGTGCTAGATATTATTTAGTCTTTGGTTGAAAATCTTCAAGTAAAATGAGCAGACAAACAAGAAACTCTAGAAAAACATCTGAGCTTGAAGAAATTGAAAACTTGAATGATACCATCATTGAAGCTACACCAACAAATGTTGAATTACCACTGGATGCGAGTACCCCATCAGCAGCCTCTGTTCTTAATCCTGGAGCAGAGGGGAGTCAGGAATCCCAAACAAATAATTTCAACAGTAATGTGTCTGGTATCCACCTTCAGGGCATAGTACTAAATACATTTAGAAAAAATCCTGGAGCTAAACTTAGGGAAAGATGGATTACAAATCCCAACCATTCCCTGGTACCAGGAAGAAACCCACTACAACCAGAAGTACCCCTGACACCATCAAGTTTCTCTGGAAGTAGATCCCCTAGATCTGATATTGAAACTGGAGATGCCCAAAGCATTGATTTAAATATTAGCAACACTCCCTATGGAGCTGGTGTTAATCATCACTTAACAGGAATATCTGCGCATAGACACATCCTTCCTGGAAATCCGTCCACTAATGACATAGATGAATTCATTGGTCATCTCAGAGAGGAAATAGAAAATTATGGGTCAGATTACATGTCAAATGTTGAATGGATTGACAAATTTGAAAAACAGTCCGCAGAATTATTCATTCAGCTGTCAAAAGTGTCTGAAATTTGTATGAATGGTCAGTATTTAGACCAATTGGAACAAAGTTATCTGTTGACCTCAGAATTGGAGAACCAAACCAAGAGATTGAGGTCCTTTGCAGATGCAGATAAACAAAAGCAAGGTATCCCTTTCCTTCTTAGGGAATCTCTTCTTCAACCTAACAGTACAGTTGGAAATATCCCTGACAGAAGAAAATCAAGTACTACTGATTTGCTGAGCTCTGATGAGGATCCCAACAGAACCTTAATTCAAGAAGCTCATTCCCTCAACTTATTAGAAATCTGAATTTGAAAGTGAAGAAATTAGAAATGGGCACTGCTAGGGTTGGTAACGTTTTGATTTTTGAAAAAAACGATCGTTTCGTTAAGAAAACGTCGAGGAAAATCGAAAAACGAAACGATCGTTTTTAAAAACGATCGTTTTTTTAAAAAGTTCGTTTTTTAAAAACTGTCGTTTTTTAAACGATCGTTATAAAAAACGATCGTTTAAAAAAACGATCGTTTTTCAAAACGATCGTTTTTATAAAGTTCGTCGTTTTGTTAACGATCGTTAACGACTACCCTTCGTTAACGATCGTTAACGACTACCNTAACCCTCTTGTTGATGAACCTGTGGAAAGTGAAGAGGTAATGGCCCAACCTTCTGAGATGAGAGGATCTAGCTATGTGGATCAAGCTATAACTGGAATATACCGGATACCAACACCAAGTGTAACTACATTGTTAAACACTCAAGGTGTTGCTTCATTCTCCACAACCACAGTGATGAGTAACCATAACCATGGTTCACTTTATTATGGCAGATCTTGTGAATCATACGACAACCCAAATGCAGTGCCAATTACATGTGATGCAAATGGAATGGGAATTCAGCCTCATATTAGCTTAATACCCCAAAATAATCAAAATGCATTCCAAAATGTAGTTAGGCAACCAACAGTTCAGGTATCCAGTGCAATATTGCCAAACCCTTCAAGAGTTGAATTCCAAAATATTTTGAACAACAATAGTGTTGAAATGAGATCACAAGTGAGCTTTGATAAACCTACTGGGAGAGGAGTGAACTCGAATAGTAGAGGAGAAGAAAGCTTTTCACCTAACAGCTCTGTAGATACATCTAAAGATGGAGAATCTAGACTAGGGAAAAGACTGAAGCGAGCTGGGAAGAACCTTCAACTGATGTTGAAACCACCTGTTGATGATAGCCTTACTAAAGCTATTGTACAAAGTATACATACAAGTTTACTTCCTGCAGTAGATGCAGAAAGGAAAGAGGTTTCTCACCTAATAGAAAAATATGAATCTGGAAAATCTGGATCCCCTGATTATGATCTTCTGGATGAGATGGAGGATATCGTCCAAGAAGCCAAGATTTGGTCAAGAGGCATGCATGAAAAACATCATGAGCTAGACTGTAGTAAGAAGCCACTAGATAAGAAATTCTATGAAGATCTAAAGAGATTTAGTGAAAACTCTGAAGTCAACATCTTTGAATTCTTAAAAAAGTTTGAAGCTTACACTGAGGAGCAAGGTTCAGCTAAAGAAAGAGCTACACTGCTCTTTGAACATTACCTTCATGAGAATGTCCAAATGGAATTTCATGAAATGAAGGAGAATTATACAGAAATGAGGAAATGGCTAATTGAAAGGTTTGGTGACGTTAAAGTCATAACCGATAATATCCTGAAGAAATTAGCAAAGGAAACGATTCCTGATGATGCAATTTCTTCAGTGACTGTTACAAATTATTACAGGAAGTTGAACTCTGTTTTGATCAAAATTAAGGAGCTCAACAAGACTGTAAACATGCCTGCAGAAGAGCTGAACGCTCACATTTACTCAAGTGAGTTTATCTCCAAACTTCTAGGTTTTGTTCTGCAAAGGGCTAATTTGCGTTCAGACAGGAACTCATGTCTGAAAATGAAGATTATAGGAGAGTTAGAGGGGCAAAGTCCTTCTCTATACTTGCAGCAACTGTTTTCAAGAGATTTGAATTAAATGACTCATCTACTAAGGATGACACTGCAGCCTCATTGAGCAAAATTCCTAGGAATTCTAAACCCGAAAAAATTATTTCACCTGGGATTAAAAAGACTGTTCATTCTGTTGATATTGAATATCAAGGTACTTCTGAAGATGAGTCACACTCAGTTTCTGCCCACTTCCAGAAGAAAAGTCCAACTCAAAAGGGAAAACAAGACAAAACTCAAGACTCAGAGAAGAAATTCAAGTATCCATGTTGTCTGAAAAACCACACCCATGAATTAGGGGAGTGTCAGGAGTTCTTCGCTAAATCTCCAACCGCCAGAAAACAATTGGCCATGAGACAGAACTGTTTCACATGCCTGGGTTTGTTTGAAGGATGTAAAGGAGGTTGTAAAAATAAGGTACCCTCTGATTTGTTATGCATTGAATGCAAGTCATGGGCTGATCAGAATGGAAAATCTGCATCAAATATTCTTTTCTGCAAAAGAAATGATCACACTAAACCTGATGATAAGACGTTGACTGGAATGTTGAAGAAGTATCTGGTTAATTTTAACCCAAACAAGGTTCAGGGACCCATAAAACTTGCTGCTCATCTCTACATGGCGGCCCATCTCGAAAAATGTTCTAAGTGCACAACAAGAGATTGTAAATGCAAGCCTAAGACAGTAACCAAGCAAAACGATCCAAGTGTCGAAACTCCTGCCATCAACACCTACTCAGGAGAAGATGTCAAGGTCTCTGAAAGCCAAACTATTCCAGAGTCAGATCATGAATCAGTTTATGTCATGCAACTGTTGAATTTGAGGGGTAGAGATGTACTTGCCTTCTTCGATAGGGGTGCAAATCAGCACCTAATCGATGGATAATTGGCATAAGATATTAGCTTAAAAGCAGTATCAGATGAATCTGTTTCTATTGGTGTAGTTGGAGGAGGAAAGATTTGGACTAAATATGGTTCCTATTCACTAAAGATAGGACCAACAGAGGATGGATTCTACCATGAGATTGTTGCTCAAGGTATAAGCCAGATGACAGCTTCATTTCCTCACTATGATTTAAGCCAAATAAACAAGGAAGTCAAGAAGTCAGGACTTCTTGCTAAAGGTACGGTTATACTTCCTAAATACATAGGTGGTCAGGCTGCTGGACTGTTGATTGGTATCAAGAATACAGGAATTGAACCAGTACTTCAATTCCAGCTACCTTGTGGATTAGGTATCTACAAGAGTCCCATAATGGATAAATTTGGCTCAAGATACTGCTATGGTGGACTTCATGAAGTGTTTTCTGTGATAAATAAGAAACTGGGGGACAATTACAACCATGTTCATGTATACTTCACTCAGATGATCTCTCAATATAAAAATTCTCCATATCCAATGCTCAGCAGATGCTTGGAACCTCAACTTATTGATGGGGAGTATGGAATAATGTTCCTGAAGAATTCTAAACCTAAGGCTAGACTAATTGATGATGGCATTGATGTGTATCCTACAGCTGTAAGTGAGATTGATATGCAAGAAATGGGAATATGTGAGTCTGAGCCTAATGAAGATTGGGAAGAATGCAAATGTGATCATAATGTGCAAGTGCACCTAGTAGATCATGGAGTGTACAAGGCTAAAGTTCCTGCCTCCAAAAGAAAAGAATACTTTGAAGCTGACCAAGGTTTCATTAATGATTTTCACTGTGAAGATTGCTCACAGTGCAGAAAGTGTTTGCTGTCTGACCGTAGTAAAATGATGTCTCTGCAATAAAGAAGAGAACAAGAAATCATAGAGAAGTCAGTGTATGTTGATCTTAAGGATAATAAGGTTTATGTTGAGTTGCCCTTTATGAAACCTCCTGTTTCTGCATTGAAAAAGAAGCACAATGGCCAAGACAACAATTTCAAACAAGCCTTAAAAATCTACCAGTCCCAATGCCGGAAACCAGAAGCAGTAAAAACGGCCATGAAAAAAGTACACCAAGAACTTGTTGAAAAAAATAACTGATCTGACCTTGGAGCAACAACAGGTACTTTATAAACCCTTCCTGTCTTTTCATACAACCCTGATAACAATATTGGTTTATCTGAAACCCGTCCTTGCTTTTCATACAACCCTGATAACAATATTGTTTTATCTGAAACCCGTCCTGTCTCTTCATTAAACTCTGATAACAATATTGCAAGAAACATTTGAATTATCCAACAATTCCACCAGCTTCTCATGATCATCCAATGATTCCTATATTGCATTCCTGGATTTTTTCTTCATTAATTGGATATGGATTTACCGTGATCCCTTTCTTTCTATTGGTCATAATCAAGAAACATGGGGAATCACTCTCCATCACTATATATTCATATATCTTCTCCTTTATCAGAAAGACAGCATTTGACATGTCTGTCTTCATCCCATTATCAGCCTTTGTGAAAGATTTGTGAGGACCATCAAATATTAACCTTGAATCATAAATATAAACCACCAACTCTCTGAGAAAGCATAAAATCCTTGCCTTCCGCTCTTACTTGCTCCCTGTACTCTTTGCATATCTCGGATAAATCATACATTCCAAAGCCTCCAGTAACATCATCCATTCCTGCACACATCACTTCATTAAACTCTCCTTTGTCTCCAGGTCCCAAATTTAACCTGAAAGTTCCATGATTTGACCTGACACTGTTTCCTCCTACTACTGTTAAGCTGGTAGGGTTACTTGACATACATAGACAGTTATTAAAACATGTGAGATCTTTTCCTCAATTTCCACATAAAACACACTATGTTGTTTTTCAATGACATCTTTCGTTTGTGCAGAATGCATGCAAACTCCCCCCACTCAAATATTGAAATTTTATGATGGGTTTAATCATCTCTCAGTTTTATATCAGTGGAATTAGAACCCCCTCTTCCAAGCATGTCCCCCTTTTATCACAAAATGTATCATCAATAAACCCCGTTAAATTAATTTGTGCGGTGGACACGCATCTATCAGGATTAAAATTAGAAAATCTATTTGTTGAAGCAGTTTCTAGCAAATTTAAAGTACTACTCAGGATATACCCCTCCCTCTCAGATGTAGCCCTTCTTCTAGATGCCCCCCGCATATTTGATTCACCACTCATGTTTTAAATCTCAATATTTCAAATCTCAAAATATCAAAAGGCTAAGCAGCTAGATCCGGCACCCTGAAGGATTTGTGATTGAATGTTTCGCAACCTCTTGCGATGATCATAAGTAATCTACAATGTTGTATTCCTCTTGGATGGATCGGAAGCTCCTCTTTCTTGAGATCGGCTCATCTTCAAAAACTCAAAACTTTATTCAGAACTTCAATCAAAACGACAATATTTTAAGATTGATAAACTATATATATGGATTTACTACAGAAAAAGCGTTAATAAAACAACATTTCTAAGTTTAGACGTATTCATAGTAAAAAAGGATGTTTCATTTAGGCATAAAAAACTGTAGATTTATATTTTAGGTATAAACTACTAATTTGCATTTTCTATAAATTTACACAATAATATCAGATTTAAACAATTTTAAACTGAGCAAAAATCTAAATGATTAATCTGGTTTGGTTTAAACACTACAAAAAAGATAAAAATAGCATATATCTGACAACATTGGTTCTTGTAAAATAAAACAGGAAAAAAAACTCTAAAGCACCACTTATTCACCAAAACTGGGTAAAAATGTATGCTAAGAAATAAAAACAGTCAGAATACATAAATTAGTTTCTGCGCAGAACCTTCGAGAAATCAGCAACAGACACACAGTGCAATCTTCAGGGGCGATACAGATTTTCCCATGGGCAACTTGACTTGAAAATTCGTCACCAGATAAATCATGAAACAAAATGAATGAAGATATTTTGTTGTGTAATACTAAACCCTCGGTTCAACTACTATACTTAGTCAGTCCCTTTAAATATGTTAAACCACTAATATTCAATGAGCTTCATATTAACCTATACTTTTTGTGGATTTTTTATTTACACCCTTTATATCAAAATAACAGAGTGTTCTGCATAAAATTATGCTTTTCTAACTATATCTATATTTTTCATGTTCCTGTATAAAGAGGAGGAGAGAGAAAGCCTCAGGAGATACACAAAATAAAAATACTGTTTATGTTTACTGTAAAATATTATGTTAAAGTGGTGGCTGGGAAGCAATATTTATATCAGAGCTTTTTTCCATTGAATTATTAAAATGTCAACTTTCCCGGAAGCAAATCATGATTGATTTTCAAATCAAATAATTACAGAATACAAAATGTAGTGATTATTTCCACTAAAGTTTCTGTAACCTGATACCCGCACTGAAAGGTTTTTATTTAATTGAAAAAAGTCCAATCCAAATCTTGTTCTTCATGTTTGATTTTATACATTCCTAAAAATATGTGTGTTCATAAAATTAACCCCCTGTATTTTTAGCAACTCTATATTGGGATCAAGAATAAAGAGAGAAGACCCAAGTGTTGATTCAAGGGGAAGGGAGAATGATGGCTAGGTAGAAAAAACTAGGATAAAGAGAGAGAGAGAATTGGAAGGTCTTTGAATAGCTAAAACTAATTGGCATCCCACGACAGGTTTTTGGCATCCCGTGACGGTTTTTGGCATCCCGTGACAGTTTATGGCATCCCACGACAGGTTTTTGGCATCCCTCAAGATGGTGACAAAAACTATTATATTCCTGCAACTTGCTCTGTTTGTTTTCTTATCTCCTGATAGATTTCAATAATTTGTTCATATTTTTATTTTTTAAGATCCTGATCCTGATCCTGGTTCTCCTCATTCCTCTAACTTCTATTCCTAACCCTGAACCTGATTTGTCTCTATCCTCTAACTCCTAACCCTGAACCTGGTTCTCCTTTCTCCTCTAACTCCTAACCCTGAACCTGGTTCTCCTATTTGTCTCTATCCTCTAACTCCTAACCCTGAACCTGGTTCTCCTCTCTCCTCTAACTCCTAACCCTGAACCTGGTTCTCCTCTCTCCTCTAACTCCTAACCCTGAACCTGGTTCTCCTCTCTCCTCTAAATCCTAACCCTGATCCTGGTTCTCCTCATTCCTCTAACTTCTATTCCTAACCCTGAACCTGATTCGTCTCTATCGTCTATTCCTAACCCTGAACCTGGTTCTCCTCTCTCCTATAACTCCTAACCCTGAATATGGTTCAGGTTAGAGATGAGTAGGGATCAGATTAGAGATAAGTAGGGTCCAGGTTAGAGATGAGTAGGGTTCAAGTTAGAGATGAATATGGTTTATGTTAGAGATGAGTAGGGTCCAAGTCAGAGATGAGTAAAGTTCAGGTTAGAGATGAATATGGCTTATGTTAGAGATGAGTAGGGTCCAGGTTAGAGATGAGTAGGGTTAAGGTTAGAGATGACTAGGGTCCAGATCAGAGATGAGTAAACTTCAGGTTAGAGATAAATATGGTTTATAGTAGAGATGAGTAGGGTTCAGGTTAGAGATGAGTAATGTTTAGGTTAGGTTCTAACTTAACTTATATTTTAAGTGCTCTGAGAGAGAAGTGAAGAAAAACAAAGTTTTAGAGGGAGGTAATATCTACTTACACAAAAAATTGGACCTGTAGGTTGACCGGCAGTGGAGTTATTGGCTGCCGTTTTTTCAAAAAAGTAAGAATTTTGAAACGCTATTTGCGGCATGAAGACGAGCTTCAATCAAAGAGTCACATCAAGAGTCTGTTTTGGACATTTTAATTTTAAAAGGGTCATGAAAAAAGTCAACATTTATTACTTTTGAAAATGTACCAATTTAAACAAAAAAGAAAAACAAATTTTAAACGATTTTTAATGGCGAATTTTAGGGCGACAGTCAACAATAAAGGCTGGGGGGGTCTGAATCTATGAATAGCCTGGGAGGGGGAGCGTCCCACGCCCCTCCCATTAAAAAAAGGCCTTAGAGATTAGGTATAGAATTAAAATGCATAATTATAGACCAATTTTTCAACGCCAGCTCATTGAACAAATCATAGACAGATAATTCTAATAGTTTGGGCTCTAGGGAAGGTTGAAAAAAAAGCCAAAAAAGGTAAAATTGTAATTTTTTTAAACAGATATCCAATTGTGACACATGTTTCTAAATCCATTTTTTAAGGAATTTTTAAAAGTATAATTTTTAGATCTGTAGCTTTAGTCACAAAAAAAGTTAAGGGCCTTTTAGATTTTTTTTACACAGACCGGACTTTTTACCGCCCTGTACCCTACCCTTTGCATTAAAAAAAATTGTCAGAAAAATCCTTTAGATTAACTATTCATTAAAAGTCATAAAATTTCACGGTAATAGTGACAAAAATGAGAGTGCTAGGACAAAAAAAAACTATAGGGCCGGCCAAGCCTGTTTAGGGTTAAAGGCTAAAATAGTTAATGGGTGAGGCCTAGTTTTTATTAAACTTCTTTAAATAAATTAGTAAAAAAAATACTCTACAGATTGACCCCGAGAAGCAAAACATATTCAATGACCTCTTCAAATGACAAGTTCATGATGTACATGGGGTTGTACAATTTTCAGCTTTACAGTCTGCATGAACAATCTATTCTAATTTATCTAGGGTAGTAGCCATTCAGATTCACCTGCAAGGGTGGGGGTGGGGTCTCTCTAAAAAATAGACGGTAGTTGGGGTAGTAAAGGTAGTTGCCATCAGATTAATAGTAAGGGTACTTACCATTTAGATTCAACTTCAAGGGTGGGGGTGGGGTCTCTTAAAAAACAAACAGTAGTTGGGGTAGTAAGGGTAGTTTTCCACTTTTTACTAAAGACAACTGTATTATTTATTTATAAATGTCGTCTTCGTGAATCACTTTTTTTGTGGACCACTGCATTTTTAACAAATGTCGTCTTCGTTTTTTTCTTTTTCTTTGGACCACTGCATGTTTAACAAATGTTGTCTTCCTTTCCCACTTATTTTTTGCGGACTGCTGTATTTTCAAAAATGTTGTCATCGTTTTCCACTTTGTTTTGTGGAACACTGTATTCTTTTTTATATACAAATGTCTTTTTCGTTTTCCACTTTTTTTAACGGACCATTGCATTTTTTTAACAAATGTCGTCTTCGTTTTTTCCTTTTTTTTTGGACCACTGCATTTTTACTAATGTTGTCTTCGTTTTCCCTTTTTTTTTGTAAGGACCACTGTATTTTTAAAAAATGTCGTCTTCGTTTCCCACTTTTTGGGCGGACCACTGTATTTTTAAAAATGTCGTCTTTGCTTTCCACAATTCTGCGGACCACTGTATTTTTATTTACAAATGTCGTCTTCGTGTTCCACTTTTTTCTGCGGACCACTGTATTTCAGAGAGACCCCACCCCCACCCTGGAAGTAGAATCTGACTGTAGTTGGGGTAGTTTGGTTTAACTACACCCATTCCACCAACTACCGTGTGTTTTTAAAGTGACCCCACCCCCACCCTTGAAGGTAAATCTTAATGGCAACTACACTCACTACCCCAACTACCGTCTGTTTTTAGAAAGACCCAACCCGCACTCTTGGAGTTGAATCTGATGGCAACTACCCTTACTACCCCAACTACCGGGTTGTATGAAGAGCTAGGACAGGTTGCAGATAAACCAATATTATTATCAGGGTTGTATGTAGAGACAGGATGGGTTTCATATAAACCAATATTGTTATCAGGGTTGTATGAAAAGCAAGGATGGGTTGCGGATAAGAAAGCAGAAATGCGTTTAAGATCAGGAAAGTTGTTAAAGATGCAGGGTTTAATTGATATTCCTTAACCAAGGTTGTATAAAACATATGATTAAAAACATGCATTTTGTTAAATCGGTTAAGATTAAGGTTAAGGCTGATGATAGGTCGGATAAGAAAGCAGAAATGCGTTTGAGATCGGGAAAGTCGTTAAAGATGCAGGATTTAATTTATATTCCTTAACCGAGATCGGATAAGAATGAGAGACCCCACCCCCACCCTTGCAGGTGAATCTGAATGGCAACTACCCTTACTACCCTAACTACTGTCTGTTTTTAGAAAGACCCCACCCGCACCCTTGAAGGTGAATCTGAATGGCAACTACCCTTACTACCCCAACTACCGCCTGTGTGTTAGAGAGACCCCACTCCCACCCTTGAAGTTGAATCTGAATGGCAACTACCCTTACTACCCCAACTACCGTCTATTTTTTAGAGAGATCTCACCACCACCCTTGGAGTTGAAACTGATGGCAACTACCCTTACTACCCCAACTACCGTCTGTTTTTTAGAGAGACCCCACCCCCAACCTTGAATATTTATTTAATAAAGACATATTACGGCGGTGAGCCTATACTCGGATAAGACCCACTTTGATTCATACATTGTCTTTAAGATCGGATAAGACATTAGAAACAAAATCTATTAAGGAATTTTCTTTTACAAAATCGGGCAAGATATGAGAAATACAAACATAAGTTGAGTCAAATCGATTAAACATTTCATTTGAGAGATATTCCACAGAATGAATTTGAGAATTTGTAAGCCCTGTTATAAACTTTGATTTTATTAATTGTTACAATCTTTACAATTTCTCTTCATCTTATTATATCCGTCCCAGTCTTGATTTTTCCTCAAAAATCTATGTTAATTTTTGCAAATTACTTTTTCCAAACTTAATTTAAAAACAAGTGCATTTTATATAAAAAAATAGTTGTGTCAGGACTACAACAAGTATGAATAAGTTTCATAGTTCTCTAGACCTATGTGATCCCAACCTTGATTTCTCTTCTCTTTTCATGTCTGTCTCAAAAATGATTCTCTCTATCTGATAATACCCATTCTCATTTTTATTTTAATTCGTCCCAACCTTAATTCTCTCCAATTTATTACTTATATCTGCCCAACCTTGAATTATCTTTATTTCTTTCCATTCGTCCCAATCTTGACTCTCTCTATCTTATATTTATATCCGTCCCCATCTTGAATTCTTTTTATTTTGTTCCATTCGTCCCAATCTTGACTCTCTCTATCTTATATTTATATCCGTCCCCACCTTGAATTCTCTTTATTTTGTTCCATTCGTCCTAACCTCTTTTTATATCCTCCATCTTAACATTGAATTCTTTTTATCCCTTTCCGTCCATTACTTTTCAATCTTGTATTATAGAAAGTTCTAAAGTGAGAATTTCAAAAATATTAACGAAAAAGTATGACAAACTGCAGGGGCACTATAATTTATAAATGTATAAGACATTTAAGGGGGGGGGGGTGAATGCTACCAAGATAGCCAAATTGCGCAAAAAGAGCGCAATTTATATGTCAATTTTCGCATTTTTACGTAAATTTTACATATAGATTTTGGTTCTTTTTACGTCATGAAAGACGTACAATTGCACACTTAGCTACGCAAATTTATTGGTTTTAGTATGCGTAATATTTACGTAATAATATTATACAAATTTACGTCGAAAATGCGCATTATTATTTTCTCAATAAACATGTCGGCTCTCTATTACGTTAAATTATGCTAAATCTCAGCAAATTTGATGCATACCATGCATACAAATATGCCATCCATCTCTGCAGTTGGATGCAGTATGTATCTCACTCTAAACTGATTTTATTCATCAGGGAATACAGTTTCACATAGAGATTAATTACTGCTTCTAGCTTTATAATTAGTATGGAGTTATAAAAGTTATATCAATTTTTCTGATAGTAAATTCAAAGCATTTTCCTAATAAAAATGTTTTTGTTTTTTTTAAAAATGAAAATAATTTAAAACCTAAATCTTGACTTCTAAATGATATACTTTTAGTAAAAAATTTAATCTGTACCTTTTTACTTTTTTAAATTTTACGTAAAACAAACAGAGACACCTAGCGGTAAAATTTGGTACTAAAAACCAGTGTGCTTTGTAGTGCTTTAAATTCTCTGCCCAATAACCCCCCCCCCTTCCCACTCTTATCTACAAATCACACGGCTTTCTATTTAATATAAAATTATATATTGCTGTACTCTGCACAGTGCACACACACCTAGGCCACTCAATTCTTCAATATTTAAAACACTCAAAACATATGCATAAAAAGAGTGCAATTTTTACGCAATTTTAATGCTAAGAAAGACAATTTTAATTCTTTTAAAAAGTTTATTTTTTCAATTTATTTGGAAAATGCAATATGTGCCGTATTTGAAAGTTAAGATATTTCACAAATAATTTAGATTTAGAGTTTTAGGCAATTACGCAAATTGAGCGTATTTATACGCAATCTGTATACCTAAAATAAAATGATACACATCTCCACAAATTCCTGATATTTTTACTTAAAGCTGGGTTATAAAATATTTACTTTAGAAAAATTAGATATTTACACTAATTTGAAATCTAGACTTAAGCAAATTTGCGTTTTAATTGCGTAATTGGAGCCAAAATATTATGTGTTTACGTTGCTTACGCAATTTGGATAGCTGGGTAAACTGGATATTCGGGGCTGACTCCGGGGGCATGTGTCAAGGGTCCTAACTTTTTCGACATTACAGGATAGGGGGGGGGGGATAGAGTTATCTCGTTTGGGGTAATTCCCCCTTTGAAATGTAGTTTTCACTTGTACAGGTGGTGGGGGGTGGGCTTAACCCATAGACCCCCCCCCCCCTACAAAAATGCCAGCCTGGTTAAATCTTCCCTGGAACCTTTTGGGTCTAAATCCCCCTGGAACATTTTGGTTTAACTTTTAAAGGGGGGTGGGGGGCAAATCCATATAGCCCCATCTGTATATACTCCTGCCTGGAAGTTCCTGGAACCCTAAAACCTTCCCTAGCAGATTTTTTAAAGTTATAATTGGATAAGTTTCTATTTTCTGTAATCTTAACCAATTTAACAAAATGCATGTTTTTAATCATATGTTCTTATCCGATCTCGGTTAAGGAATATAAATTAAATCCTGCATCTTTAACGACTTTCCCGATCTCAAACGCATTTCTGCTTTCTTATCCGACCTTCATACGCCTTAAATTTAATCTTAACCGATTTAACAAAATGCATGTTTTTAATCATATGTTCTTATCCGATCTTGGTTAAGGAATATCAATTAAACCCTGCATCTTTAACAACTTTCCCGATCTTAAACGCATTTCTGCTTTCTTATCCGCAACCCATCCTTGCTTTTCATACAACCCTGATAAAAATGTTGGTTTTATATGAAACCCGTCCTGTCTCTTCATTAAACCCTGATAACAATATTGGTTTATCTGCAACCCTCCCTGTCTCTTCATACAACCCTGATAACAATATTGGTTTATCTCCAACCCTTCCTGTCTCTTCATACAACCCTGATAATTATATTTGTTTATCTCCAACCCTTCCTGTCTTTTCACACAACCCTGATAATAATATTGGTTTATCTGCAACCCCTCCTAGCTCTTCAAACAACCCTGATAACAATATTGATTTATTTCCAACCCTTCCTGTCTCTTCATATAACCCTGATAACAATATTGGTTTATCTCCAACCCTTCATGTCTCTTCATACAACCCTGATAACAATATTTGTTTATCTGCAACCCGTCCTGTCTCTTCATACAACCCTGATAACACTATTTGTTTATCTGCAACTCGTCCTGTCTCTTCATACAAACCTGATAATAATATTGGTTTATCTCCAACCCATCCTGTCTCTTCATACAACCCTGATAACAATACTGGTTTATCTCCAACCCTTCCTGTCTCTTCATTCAACCTTGATAACAATATTGCATGGTTTATCTCCAACCCTTCCTGTCTCTTCATACAACCCTGATAGTAATATTGGTTTATCTCCAACCCTTCCTGTCTCTTCATTCAACCCTGATAACAATATTGCATGGTTTATCTCCAACCCTTCCTGTCTCTTCATACAACCCTGATAACAATATTGGTTTATCTCCAACCCGTCCTGTCTCCTGATACAAACCTCATAACAATATTGTTTTATCTGAAACCCGTCCTGTCTCTTCATTAAACCCTGATAACAATATTGGTTTATCTGCAATCCTTCCTGTCTTTTCATACAACCTTGATAAAAATATTGGTTTATGTGCAACCAGTTCTGTCTCTTCATAGAAACCTGATAACAATATTGGTTTATCTCCAACCCTTCCTAGCTCTTCATAAAACCATGATAACATTATTGCATGAATTATCTCCAACCCTTCCTGTCTTTTCACACAACCCTGATAATAATATTGGTTTATCTGCAACCCGTCCTAGCTCTTCATACAACCCTGATAACAAGATTGGTTTATCTCCAACCCTTTCTGTCTCTTCATATAACCCTGATAACAATATTGGTTTATCTCCAACCCTTCCTGTCTCTTCATTCAACCCTGATTACAATATTGCATGGTTTATCTCCAACCCTTCCTGTCTCTTCATACAACCCTGATAACAATATTGGTTTATCTAAAACCCATCCTTGCTTTTCATACAACCCTGACAACAATATTTGTTTACCTCCAACCCTTCCTGTCTCTTCATTCAACCCTGATAACAATATTTGTTTATCTGCAACCTGTCCTGTCTCTTCATACAACCCTGATAACAATATTGCATGGTTTATCTCCAACCCTTCCTGTCTCTTCATACAACCCTGATAACAATATTGGTTTATCTGAAACCAATCCTTGCTTTTCATACAAACCTGATAACAATATTGTTTTATCTGAAACCCGTCCTGTCTCTTTATTAAACCCTGATAACAATATTGGTTTATCTGAAACCCGTCCTTGCTTTTCATACAACCCTGATAACAATATTGTTCTGAAACCCGTCCTGTCTCTTTATTAAACTCTGATAAAAATATTGGTTCATCTGCAACCCGTCCTGTCTCTTCATTAAACCCTGATAACAATATTGGTTTATCTGAAACCCTTCCTTGCTTTTCATACAACCCTGATAACAATATTGTTTTATCTGAAACCCGTCCTGTCTCTTCATTAAACCCTGATAACAATATTGGTTTATCTGCAACCCTTCCTGTCTCTTCATACAACCCTGATAACAATATTGGTTTATCTGAAACCCATCCTTGCTTTTCATACAACCCTGATAACAATATTGTTTTATCTGAAACCCGTCCTGTCTCTTCATTAAACCCTGATAACAATATTGGTTTATCTGCAACCCTTCCTGTCTCTTCATACAACCCTGATAACAATATTGGTTTATCTGAAACCCATCCTTGCTTTTCATACAACCCTGATAACAATATTGTTTTATCTGAAACCCGTCCTGTCTCTTCATTAAACCCTGATAACAATATTGGTTTATCTGCAACCCTTCCTGTCTCTTCATACAACCCTGATAACAATATTGGTTTATCTGCAACCCTTCCTGTCTCTTCATACAACCCTGATAACAATATTGGTTTATCTGCAACCCTTCCTGTCTCTTCATACAACCCTGATAACAATAATGGTTTATCTCCAACCCTTCCTGTCTCTTCATATAACCCAGATAACAATATTGGTTTATCTCCAACCCTTCCTAGCTCTTCATTAAACCCTGATAAAAATATTGGTTTATCTCCAACCCATCCTTGCTCTTTATACAACCCTGATAACAATACTGGATTATATCCAACCCTATCAGCTCTTTATAAAACCCTGATAACAATATTGCATGGTTTATCTCCAACCCTTCCTGTCTTTTCATACAACCCTGATAATAATATTGGTTTATCTCCAACCTGGCCTAGCTCTTCATACAACCCTAATAACAATATTGGTTTATCTCCAACCCTTCCTGTCTCTTCATATAACCCTGATAACAATATTGGTGTATCTCCAACCCTTCCTCCCAGCAAACAAAAACTCGAGTTAAAATCGAGTAAAACTCGACTTTTGCCTTCCAGAAGTGGAGTTTTAATCGAGTTTAGAAGTGGAGTTTTAATCGGCTATAGTCGTGCCATACAAGGATGAAAACTCGACTTTTCACCAAGATGATTTCTGGATGATTTCTGGATGATATCTGGATGATATCTGGATAATGAAAAGTGGAGTTTTAATCAAGTTTAAAAGTGGAGTTTTAATCGAGTTTAATAGTGGAGTTTTAATCGAGTGTAAAAGTGGAGTTTTAATCGACTTTAGAAGTGGAGTTTTAATCGAGTTTAAAAGTGGAGTTTTAATTGAGTTTAAAAGTGGAGTTTTAATCGAGTTTAAAAGTGGAGTTTTAATCGGCTATAGTCGTGCCATACAAGGATTAAAACTCGACTTTTAACCAAGATGATTTCTGGTTGATATCTGGATTATGAAAAGTGGAGTTTTAATCGAGTTTAAAAGTGGAGTTTTAATCGAGTTTAAAAGTGGAGTTTTAATCGAGTTTAAAAGTGGAGTTTTAATCGAGTTTAAAAGTGGAGTTTTAATCGGCTATAGTTGTGCCATACAAGGATTAAAACTCGACTTTTCACCAAGATGATATCTGGATGATGATTTCTGGATGATATCTGGATGATTTCTGGATGATATGTGGGTGATATCTGGATGAAAAGTGGGTGATATCTGGATGAAAAGTGGGTGATATCTGGATGATATGTTGGTGATATCTGGATGATATGTGGGTGATATCTGGATGAAAAGTGGGTGATATCTGGATGAAAAGTGGGTGATATCTGGATGAAAAGTGGGTGATATCTGGATGAAAAGTGGGTGATATCTGGATGAAAAGTGGTTAATATCTGGATGATATGTGGGTGATATCTGGATGATATGTGGGTGATATCTGGATGATATGTGGGTAATATCTGGATGAAAAGTGGGTGATATCTGAATATCATCCAGATATCACCCACATTCATCCAGATATCACCCACATTCATCCAGATATCACCCACATATCATCCACATATCTTCCAAATATCACCCACAGCATCCACATACATATTATCCAGATATCACCCACATATCATCCACATACATATTATACCTACCATCCAAACCATTTAAGTTCTGGAGTCAATTCAGAAAAAATGAAGTCAAAAAGTAAATACAGGCAAAGTCATAAAGATGACTTACCCCCCTCCACCTCCCAATCAATATTTATTAAAAATGGCAGAACTGGAAAAGGGTCAAGATTGCTTTCCGTTACAGTACTGTACAGATCTACAGTATTGTGTCCAAAGAAATAGTGTAATAAAGTGAATAGTTTAGTAATTTCATTTTTTTTGTTTCATATTCCTTTATTTCTGCGTAAAATAGATCGTTATGTTAAAACTTCAAAAGCTTAAAATTTTACAAATTTTTATATGCAGTTTCTCTTTCTTAAATCCACTTTAATTTGTTGACCTACCTAACAACAATGGTTAAATGATGATTGGTTTTGGCACTTTTATGGTGGATGATTTGTATTTTTTTGGGGTTCTGTTATTTCTCTTGAAGAATTGGTTGACAACTTTGCTGGTTGGTGAATAAGATGGTTGAATTGATTCAGGCTGCTTGGTTTGTTGTTTTGTTAAATAGATGTTCTGGTTGGTTATACAGCTGGTTGGTTACAGAGCTAGTTTGTTACACAGCTGGTTGGTTTAACAGCTGTTGGTTGCATGGCTTGATAGTTGAACAGCTGTTTTGTTAGATAGCTGGTTGGTTGTATATCTGGTTGCTTGAATGGCTGGTCGGTTGAATGGCTGGATGGTTGTAAAGCTGGTTGGTTGAATGGCTGGTTGGTTGTAAAGCTGGTTGGTTGAATGGCTGGTTGGTTGTATATCTGGTTGGCTGTATAGTTGGTTGGTTACATCAATTGCTGGTTGGTTGTGTGAATATTAATATTCTTTTATCTAGGATTCTGGAAGTTCTAATCCTGAAGCTGAGCTAAGGGATAATGATCCTTCCAAACCTGCGGAGTTCCACATAGTTCAGGTATACAAAATGTGTAAATCCTAGTCTTCAAAAGTGTAGAACAACGATGGTTAAATGATGATTGGTTTCATCACTTTTACGGTGGATGATTTGTATTTTTTTGGGGTTCTGTTCTCTTGATAAATTGGTTGACAACTTTGCTGGTTGGCGAATAAGATGGTTAGATTGATTGATTCAGGTTGGTGGGTTCGACGTTCGTTGGTTTGATAAATAGATGTTCTGATTGGTTACACAGCTGGTTGGTTTAACAGCTGTTGGTTGCATGGCTTGATGGTTGAACAGCTGGTTTGTTAGATAGCTGGTTGCTTGAATGGCTGGATGGTTGTAAAGCTGGTTGGTTGAATAGTAGGTTGGCTGTATAGCTGGTTGATTATCAGAATATTAATATTCTTCTATCTAGGATTCTGGAAGTCCTTCTGGAAGTCCTGATTATCAACCTGAGCCTGTTGAGGTAAGAAAATGGCTGGTTGGTTGAATGGCTAAATGTTTGTATAGCTGGTTGGTTGAATGTCGGGTTGGCTATAGAGCTGGTTGGTTGCATCAATTGTTGGTTGGTTATCTGAATATGAATATTCTTTTATCCTTTCTTTTTTTAATCTTTTAATTTACTTTGATCAAGACCGGGAGATACATCAAGATGTTTCCTAAATGGAACAAGTACCCCAATATTTGAACCCTATATTTTTATTACACATTTTTGATTTGAAACTCGTGCTCTCGATACAACAAGATTAATTAAGGAGCTTAGGAGCTTAATTTTTAGCACAATCCATTTATAAGTTATTTTTCTTAAACGTTCACACAATGGCTCTACATTAATTTCAACTCGAAAAAAATTTAGTTTATTATTTCAAAATTTAAAAAATAATTCTAAATTTTATCTTTGAATCATCCGCCAAATCAAACCATATTTTTTCAAAATGATTCACTAATAATTAAAATGTAACACCAGGTTTTTAGCACACTGAAAAATTATTTTGTAAAATAGAAAATAGTAAGTAAATTGTTAAAGTAGATGATAAATATGTAGATTTTAAATATTCTTTTATCTAGGATTCTGGAAGTTCTGAATATGAACCTGAGCCTGTTAAGGTAAGAAAATGGCTGGTTTGTTGTATATCTGTAGGTTGTTTGATGAATGGCTGGNAATAAACAAAGAGAAAATTAAAGTTAAGTAAAGCAAGCAGACATGAAAGGCAGAAATATTCTAGTGAAGATTTCTTTCCCAAGTTAAGGGGCTTAAACACTCACGCAGCCTATTTTAACATTGGAAAACTGTTTGGACTTATTGGAAAACAATTTTATTTCAGTGGAGAAAATGTCTTGAATTGATCGGCACCCATCATTTGATGAATTGGGAAAAATTCTTTTTTTGGATATTAAGAAACTAAATTAATTTTTCCTTAAGCAAATTTTCTGGCCGATCTCTCAAGTGTAAGAATTGTGAAGAAAATTTATCTTATCTGGAGATCAGGAAGAGGGGAATGGAAATGAAATCTTATCATTTTAGTCATAAGTGTACTTGTTTAGGCACGCAAAGCGAAGAAGTTGGGCAAGAAGAGAATTTTGGTCACCCCAGACAGTAAAAAAATCAATTCAATCCTTGCTGGGGAACTTAATCTATCCCCATTTGACCACTTGACAAGAAGATTAAAAAATGAGTATAAAGAGTTGCTAAGGTAAGGTATTTTTCCCCTAAACATAAAGTTAATATATTAGTTTTAGAACATTAGCAAATATTTTTGATTAGATTGGGAGAATGGGTAAAGATTTTTATCAAGTTTTACTGTTAATTTCATAAACCTTGAAGAAAATAGTTCTATATTATGGGTGAAGCATTTTCTGAAATATTGTTGAATAAGCAAAAAGTATTCTTCAACAAATTCTAAGACATATTTTTAGAAGATAAGTTTTTACAATTTGTGAAACTGGTGTGATTATAATAAAAATATATTTTAAATTCTCCAGTTTAAGTGCAACTGAAAAATTTCAAAGCGTATGTTATGAACTTATGGGTATCCTCAAAAACTGGCTTGGCACCAAGTTCTTAAATGTCTGAAGAGTGAAAAGAAAAAAAAATTTACTAGGTACTTTGTATTATTATTTATTTCTAAAGAATAACTCTTGAACGAATTTCCTGGTTTTAAATGTTCAATACAACTTTATATGAAACCACAGTTTAACTCTTTTCTTATAGATTGAAGTTTGCCAAAGATTTCGAGTCAATCCCCCCAAGGAGACCAAAAATGGCGGATGCTAGAAAAGTGCTTGAAATGACAACACTGAATTGGGATTTAGTTCTTTCAAACAAAGTAGAAAGTAAGTTTAAAAGTCGTTATACATATTTTAGGATAACACTGTTGAACAGGTGAGGAGGTATATATTAGGATTAATTAACCCAAAGTTTTCCCCATAGAATGATGAAATTTTTCCGATAAGTCATTCATTTTCTCAGTATTAAAAATTCATTGAGAAAAGGGTTCTAATAGAAAAAGAAATTGTGGAAAAGAAGGGAAATGATTTTTCAAAAAGAATATGTACCCGGGCAAGGTAGTTTGATCTAGTGTCCACTTCTGCTCTCTTGATGCTGTCTGTTCTTCTTATGGTTTAAATCATTTAACAACTGGTGATTTTTGTTATCAATTTATTCAAATATATACTTCTTAATTTTTTCGGGGGTCAATAATTTTAAAATTTCCTCCCCTCTTGACGAAAAAATATTTTTGATGAACTGGGGGGGGGGGGGTGTGTGTGAAAAATTTGATATCTAATTGCAAGTTTTTTCTTCTATTTCTTACTTCTCTAAAATTCACTTATTTCCCCTTGAATCAAACATTTAGTCCTCATTTCCAAATGGTTGGGGAGAAACATGTTTTCAAGAAAATATACACCCCGATCAGTAAACAAAACGAGCATGAAATTTGTCACATTTGCTAGGTTTAGTAAATAGATTTTAGTAATATTTCATAAATGCAAGTCAATAATTCTGTGACAGCTGAGAAAGAATTTTTGGTTCATCAAACCTTACTTTTTAAATAATTATTTCGAAATTCAGTATCTTAGATAATCATACCTAACCCTGAACTTCAAAATTTCATCCGTGCAACGGAAGTTCTAAAATTTCATATAAAGTGCATATCATACAGTGAGTCCCATGCAAGTGTGGAATAGGTTACCTACTGTTATTTTCAAGTCATGAATTTGAATAGGCCAATGCATATGAACACATTTTAAAGCTACTGGGGAGAGTATTTTCTTAGTAACAGCATAAAATGTTGTCATCCCATCCTGAAGTTTTATGGGTCTCGCTAAACAAAGTTAAATGTTATTTTAAGTCTTTAACATCAAACTTAGTTTTCCCTCTAAGATTAAGATTAATTTTGGGTAAATAATCAAGTTTTTATATCCTTGCCTAGATATTAATCAGAATAATAGTAATGTAGCAGGAAAATGAGGGAATGATCTTTCCTGCGATCATAAATAGTATTTTTTCCTTCTTTCCGTCATTTTTAGTTTCTCCCCCCCACCCCTTC
>NW_019397739.1:0-45023 GCF_000591075.1 Eurytemora carolleeae | reverse complement strand
TACAGGGTGATGAAGATAGTAAAGACTAAGTTTATCCACATGATGCACAGTTTTTTTTACAGATATAATATGCATAACTATCTAGATAGATCTTGGCGACTTTTCTTTTATAGTTATAGTTATAGTTCACCTAATGTATGTTTTTCATAAATAAAACAAGACTTTCGTATTCGTATATATGTTTCCTATAGCCGGCCAAACGACTGGACCAAATGGGCTGACATTTTTTAAGGGAGCCCAGGGTTATCCCGCGGGTAACAAAGGCTAAGAGTAAAAAATTTTTTTTTACCATTTTAAATTTTTTTTTAGAATTTCTTAAGAACATTTTTTTTGTTAAATTAGATATTTTTTATTCCACGGGCAACGCAACCCACAACCAAAACCAGATTTTGTTTTACTTCACTAAAATTATATAAAAATTACAAAACTGTAAAAAAAGTAATTATATAGTTATAAACTTTAATATTTTGGCACAATCTTACTTCTACAACACTTAATTCTTTTCTCTTTTTAGTAAAATTCTGCATGCATAATGCATATGTAATTAATATACACAATACATTGCAACTGATAATAAATAGTTAAAAAACAATTAAAAGAAGTTGAAATCATGTTGAAATATACTATTGCAACATAATGTCAACATTAGGGCGGCCCTGTAAAAATTGTTCAGAGGTGCACTTTTTCTTTTGAATAGATATATATGAAACTAAGAAAAATCCAAAATATTTTTTATTTTTGACCATTTTTTCCGGTGCCGTCGGAAAAAACGTGGTTTTTTGGCCATTTTTGAACTTTATTGATTTTATTTCTTAAAACTTTTATAAAATCCAAAGTTTTTGACTGAGAATAATGTTTTATATCATTTTAGAAATCCCAGATAATGGTCTAAAAGATAAAACCAAGTTATACTGATTATTTTGAAAACTTATAGTTTTATAAGCAGTTTCAGCCCCAAAATCGTCGATTTTATTGATGCGCACTTACAGCTCACTAACATACCCTGAGAACAGAACAAAAAAAAATAATTTTTATTTTCATTTTCTATATTTTATACTTATTGTAAAATGTCATTACTTTTTGAAATACCTTCAAAAATGGCCGATTAATGAACAGTTCAAAAAACTCCGTTTTATTGAGTTTTTGAAAATTGTAACTCTCTTATAATTTAAAGACGTGTTTGGTCATTTTGAACTTGGTCTTTTAAAATGTTCATAAAATGCATAGTTTTTGACTTGGAATCTTGTTTAATATCATTTTGGAAACCCCAGATACTAGTTTATAAGACATAATATTAAAATTTGTTTTAAAAATTGTTGAAAACTATTTTATTTTCATGTAAGTTTAGTCGAAAAATAATCTGGTTTTTTATATATACACTAACCTTGTATCGCTGACAAATATTACAACATTTTTTTAGTTTTTCACTTTCTATTTGATATATTCTATGCTTAATGGTTTAAACAACTTAAGAAATCCATAAACATTTTGAATTGATATGTTATTGAAGAAAATTGATTTTCCCCCAATTCAATGACATGTATTGAAATCCTTGTAAAATCGTCAATTTTTAACTTCTGCAGGTCAAGGTTGGACGCAATTTAATATCAATAGAACAAAAAATTATTTTGCATTTTTTTCATCTCATAGCATTGCACGTTTTTCTCAATTGTCATGGAAAAATATATCATTATTGAAAATATTTTTGTTCACAACAATCAAAAGAGATCCTCTGAAACACAATAAAAAAGACAAAATTTGGATTTGAAACTGTCGTTTACTACATTTCTGTGAACTTGCAACAAGAAACCTCCTGAGCAGCTTAATATGGTGAAAAATCAGGGCCATTCTCAAGAAAAGGACTGATTGAAGAACTGAAATGAAAATAAAAATTAATTTTTTTTTGTTCTGTTCTCAGGGTATGTTAGTGAGCTGTAAGTGCGCATCAATAAAATCGATGATTTTGGGGCTGAAACTGCTTATAAAACTATGATTTTTCAAAATATTCAGTATAGCTTGGTTTTATCTTTTAGACCATTATCTGGGATTTCCAAAATGATAAAAAACATTATTCTCAGTCAAAAACTTTGGATTTTATAAAAGTTTTAAGAAATAAAATCAATAAAGTTCAAAAATGGCCAAAAAACACGTTTTTTTCCGACGGCACCGTAAAAAATGGTCAAAAATAAAAATATTTTGGATTTTTCTTAGTTTCATATATATCTATTCAAAAGAAAAAGTGCACCTCTGAACAATTATTACAGGGCCGCCCTAGTTTCCCGGTGTGACATTTAGAGCCAAAGTAATAGCTTGTTTAATAGCTATGCTTGTGTCCCTGTGTGGCATTTAATACAATTCTGGGACATGTTGAAATCCACGACACCCCCCCGCACACGGCCCCTCACTACAGTTCTATATAAATGTCGGTTCATCTAAGAGAATCGTAGTATTTCATCATGCTGTCTGCGTATATGTAACTATTTCAACACACTGAAACTCCGCAGTACTTTTTCAATAGGCGGCGATATCATACAGATTTAAAGTGACGATTTTGAGGTGAGATTTACGCACTAACTTAATTATATTATGTATCGTTTCCATCTCTATTTTTCACCCATTGAAGCTAGCTTACAATAGTATTAAGAGGAAGTGTTCAAAGAAAGTTACATAAATAATTTATTATCACTTGTTATATTGAAGTGTATATATGATTGAATAGTTTACATAGTTTAAAAATCTTTCAATATTTTTTCAAAAAAGGGGGTTTTAAGGGGTCGAGCACAACTTTTTTTTGGCGCGCTTACGCACGCAAAAAGTACCCCCTGCACAATTGCTCTCGTACGCCCCTGTATGTATACATATTCATACAAATTGGATTCCTTGAATTATTATTTTAATTTTGCATCCTAAACTCAACTGTATAAGTCGTCTTTCTAAAGCTTATATATGACGCAATTGTTAGTAATGTTTTTGTTTTGAAAATAATTTCGTCATGGTTTAGCGGCGGAAGTAAACGTTTAAATAGTTCGAATGTTGGTTAGTATAAACTGAAACAGTAACTGAACAATGTTTCACTAAGCAGGTTCATGGTGTCCGAAATAACATGAAAATCTAGTGTTTGACTCCATTTAATTATATTTGATTTATTTAAAAAGTTTGTCATGAACATTACATATTTTATCTGTAATTACATAAGGTGAAACAAAAGCTTACATTTTAAAAATGTTAGCCTGCTTTTTTAAATCTTCAAAATGCACATTTGGGTATATTTATTCACATTCGTCTAGATGATTCAATGAGGTTTTTGTAAATGCCCTCAATAAAAATTTTAATTTTATTCAATTTCAGATCTACTAACCTGTATTGGAAGCTTCTAAGTCTACTGCAAGATTATGAATCGACGAGAAAATGTTCCCAAACAAAAGATTCCTAAACATTTAAGAAAACGTTACTCCTTAGTTCCATCATCTTCTCTACACTCGTCCTTTGTTCAAATTCATCAGAATACTTCTGGAATTTGTTTAGTTGATATTCTTAAATTTGTAAAGCAGTTGATTTTGGATGGAAGGCATTATGATGAGCGCAATCCTTCTATAATCTTGTGTTATCGTTCTCAACAATTGGAAAACATATTTGGAATGAAAGCTTTGCATGTAAGCCAGGTTCAAAGTGCCCTAGCAAAATCATTAGTTGCTCTGAACACTCCTGAGAATAGTTCAGGATCAGATTCAGGATCAGAACCTGAAGAAGCTGAAGCAGAAGTAACAACATCTAAGAAATCCGCAACTCCAAAAGCTGACCCAAATACTAAGTACAGACTATCCGAAAGTCTGAAACAACTATTTGTTTCTGCTGCTATTCTTGTTCACTCTCAGGAGCTGTTTACATATTCAGAAGCAGCAGGGCTGCTCTCTAAATACATTATATCCAAGAAAGATCACATTTTTGATTCTCGAAACATTATGGTGGCTCTAGTCGGCCAGGATCGTCTAGGAGAAGTGTTTGATGTTACTGCGTTCCATCGAAGCCAGGCATCCATGTTCTTAAAAAAACACTTGTTCCCTGAGATAGAAAATCCGCAAGAACTTCCAAAAAGTGCTGAAGATAAATCTACGGCTACAGTTGGGACCCAGACAATGCAGGAAATTAAAGAAGAACCTTCAATGTTTAAGAGACAACCATGTGCAGAACTTGTGAATGTGCAAATGCCGCTGAATGAGACCAAAACATCGAAAAGATGCGCAGACTGGACTGAGAGGGTGCTTCCGCCAAAGAAAAGGACGATGGAATTGAGAGGGTAAAAGCTATCATCAGAAAACTAGAAAGCCCAAATGTATCAACTTCGAACAGAAAAACTCTAGAAATTAATTTTGTCTTTTTTTATTTATTTTATTTGGTTTGGAATGCACTTTTAGATATTTATTCCAACTCGATGCCATCCGTGCAAAACAATAAATGGCCAATGAATAATTGTTAGTTTCATCTAATTTGTTTTGTGATATTTATAAAACTATTAACTATGAAATATATGAAATTAAATGAAAAATTTATTTACCCTCATTCGTTAATTTGATAATATATGCCTGACAAATATACCAAATATAAGGAAATAGAAACAAAAAATTGAAATATAATCTTTAACTAAATTTTAAGTGGTTCATTTCAAAACAGTGACACAAAAACATTTTCTTTTCTAGACTTGTAAATTTTTTTTGGATTCTGAGAATATTAAATGCACAGAAGATTGTAAGAACGGAAAGTTTTTGAATTCGATTTCCCATGCCAGCTAGGCTAGGAAATCTCAGCTAAATCACAACTAGAGATGGGGTTCGGTTTATGAACGAATGAAAGTTTTGAGAACGAATGAAACTTTTCGTAAACAAGGTGTCGATATAAAAAACTAACGATGAACGAATGAAATGGATCATTCACATAAATTCAATTTTTTCTAAACACTTGTAAAAAACTTAAGTTTTTACTGAACTACCGATTTTTCGAACAAAACTTTTGAAAAAACGATTGTTATTTTTGAAACAAACGATTTTACTGAACGATCGCCCAGTGAGAAAACTAACGAAATATATGGAAAATGAACGATAATTTTGAGGACAAACGATAACAATTATTTTTTGAATGATTGAAAAAAAACAAACGAAATGGACAGCTCATGATCGATAAACGAACAAAATGAAAAAAAACGAACGCACCCATCTCTAGTAAAAGCAAGAAAATGCTTATTGAATCGAACCAACATCATTACATAGTGCATTGCTTCATTTAAATAATCAATATTTATATATTATTAATATAAACATTTTAGAAACATCACGCTAGTACCAGACGCTACCACTTTACAATTGGAGGTTGAAGGGGTGGGGGGGTGTATTAGTCTGAATTTCATATGCTTAATAATCTGTTAAGTATAGACGTTTCTACCTTTCCTGTTAATCCTCATCCTTAGTGTAACCAGCTAGCTGTTAATATATTTTTATTCTCCGTTCGTTATTTCAGCTTAAAACAACTATAGACTTAAATTAGACTTTCCTTCTTTCAAAAGATTTACAAGCCTGATTCACAGCGGTACCATTTACTTTAATCTGATGAAAAACGTAGAAGATATACAGGGTGAGTAAAAAAGTGTGGTTTGCGGCGCCTGGTGCAAAATTGTACCTTTTTTGTGCAACTCTCCATAATTGAGTTTTTTTCAATATTTTTAGAAAATTTGTAATTTTTTTTGGTACTTTAATGGCTCAAAAAAATCCGCGAACCTTTTTTCTCTCAAAATCAAAAGTTAAGAAAAACAAAAATGTGTAAATAAATTGTTTCTATCATCTCAGAAAATTTGCAAAATTATAATAAGAAAATTCGTAATTTTCAGTTCTGGTATAATTTTTACGGAAAAATTGTTTTTCAGTGGTTCTGAAGGTTTCAACTGAACAGGGTATATATAATACTTTAGAATATACTAAGAAGAAAGGAACTAGAGAATTTAAATTACTTTTCCTTGAAAATTAGACCAGAACTAAAAATTGCGAATTTTCTTATTACAATTTTGTATATCGTAAACTTTATAGCTTGACAGGACAACTTTGTCCATTATGGTCTGAAGTAGAAATTCGAAAGTCAAGTCATTTAATATTAAAGCCATAATTGAAAAAATCAGTTTTGAAAGGGCAGACGATGAATATCTACTGAGTGTTGGATCGGACAAAGCTTAAATTTTCTGATCAGTCCCGAAATTCGCAGTTTAGACCCGTTTACGGTCTAATATGATGTGGGACACCATACGAATATGACATGCCTCTTTAATTCATGTAAGGTCACGTGAAATTACGTCGATCAGTCCCTTTAATGCAGTTGATCAGTTTCATTGGAGATTTCCTTTAAAGATATTTTAATTTATTTTACTAATACATTTAAATACATTACAAATGATTATAGAAAGCTATTTAGCTCAGAAAGATACAGATTCATTATTATTATACAATTGATGGTTTTCAAGATTATAAAGTTATCTTAAGGTTAAACTTGCATTTTTAGCAATAGGAGGAAGTTAAAATAAACTGAACAATAAAACTAAATTTTTAAATTCTTATATTTTAAAAACCTGAGGTTGTAACCCTTTGAGATTTCAAACTGGCTATTAGCTCTAGAGGAAATTTACATTTTGAAAAATCCAAGGTCTACGACATTAGGTTGAAGAGAGTTAAGGTTTGCGGCAAGTGTTCAGTTAACTTTTTAATTATTTTGTGGTAACCAATTTTTTTTTCAATCATTAATTAAAACTGTGTTGGGAGCGTAAATCTACTAACAAGATTTTTGCTAATTTGAAAAAAAAATTCTCGATACTTAAAATAATTTATTTAAAAATTAGATTTTTGATATTTAGGTCAAATAAAATTCAAATAAATTCGTAGAATGATTTTTCTTTGGTTGATAATTATTAATCCTTTAATGTAAATTTACATTTTTTATATATATTTGATACTGTTTACTAAAATAAAATTACTCACTATACAAATGCATTCACTTCTACGTTAAAAATTAGTACTTTAATATCTAGAAACATGTTGCTTAATTGCTTAACAAAGTTTGAGGGCGAAAACTTAGCTGAAAAATTATCCCCAAACCCTCTCCAGAAACCATTTATGGGTGAAACTGCTATCGCGGATTTCTTGTAATTTACCCTTTGACAAATATATTTCTTATTTATATTCAAATAAAAGAGTAACAAAAGTGGTTTGAAAAATAATCGATTAAGTTTGCTACCGATATGCCAATATTATATTATACACAATAATTATGAAATTGATACCCCCCCCCCCATCATCTTTTATATACAGTGATTGCATTGCAGTCTCAAAGTTAAATAAATGATTTAAAAAAATAATAATAGACAATAGACATACATCTTGTTATGAATCAATGATTTAAAATAAAGGATTCTAGTTGATATCCACATCCAGTTCAACTGGATATCAGCATTGGATATAAATTGTAAATGTCGAGTGATATTCACTAAAGTAAGTGTCCAATATTTCGAGAATTCTTTATTTCTGTTTCGCAGATTTTTTTATTTAAGATTCAATCCTGATTCTGTTCGAAACGTTTGTATCCGAGTACTAAATTGTATCCTGAGACTGGCATGTATCCTAGACTGGCTAAGTTATGCTTCCGTATCCTAAACCAGAAGGACCTGAATAAAAGAGACATAAGATTTAAAAATTTGTGGGGTGGGGTGGGGTGAGGTGGTGAGTGTATGACACCAGTTCTCGTTAGCTCACTGAAGTTAAGAACACTTGTTCACAGCCAGTAACTGAATTGGTGTCCAGACAGGTAGGGAAAGGGGAAGGAAAAGGGGAAAAAAGGAGAATAAAGGTGAAAAAGGTGAAGAAAACGGGAAAAGAAAAGGAGAAGGAAAAGAGAAAAAAAGAGGGGGAAGAAAAAAGGGTAAGTTTTTTTACCTGGAATTTGAACAGACCTCCGTCCGGAAATAGAACTTCCATCACTCTCAGAGTCACTTCCGCTTGTGAACGCAGTTCCTAAACATTTTTTTTGTATTTTCAAAAGGGTTTTTGGATGTTTTTTCAATTGACTCTTCATTACTAAAGTGACCTGTCTGATTCACAACAGTATCTTGTCTGATCAATGTGTATACATTTTTAAAGCTTTGATACCGACTATTTTCAACTATGGATTCTCCCAAAAGTGACTGTCACGCAATGTACATTTCTGCTGCAGGGAAACAATGTTAAACGTATTAGGATAAAAACGTGTCATTTAAGAACAACGACGTATTCTTCCACATTAATGATCAAATAAAGGTTTTAAGAAACTCCGACCCAAGTCTGCTTAAATGGAGGTTTATACGAATTCACAAGGACAGTTCCTTTAATATTTTTTATATATATATTAAATAAACAATAAAATATGTTTACAAAATGTTAAAAACTATTGAATCAAAAAAGCCTGCTAGACAGAGTAGAGTCCAATTTTCCGACAGACTATTTTCCGACGGAAATTTTAATTACCGGAAAAGATGAACTAAAAAACGGAAATTTTACGACAAAAATTTTTCTGGTGAAAAAGTATCCGGAATTTCCGGCTTTTCGCCGACATTTAGTAGCAAAAAAACTTTTTCGGCGGAAAATTTTCCGAACATTTCTAGCTTCCGCCGGAAATTAAAAAAACGTAAAACATATAGATTTATATCTAATTTTTTTAAATTTTGATAAGCTGAATTCACTATTTAAAAAAGGTTGACAGTATTTGTTTTCAAATATTTTTGGAAGAGTTAAAATATAATTATGTTCTGCAGCCTGCCTCATAGCATAAATACTCTAACGAAACTGAAGAATTAACTGCATGTTTTAGACCTTACAAGTTTAGGGCCACTCTAAGGTTCAGAATTAATATCCAAAGAAAAAAAAAAAACTATTATGTATTATCAAGCTTGTTTTGATCATTTTTCATTTCCATATTGAAAATGCAAATGATTCTTGACTAAAAAGCTACGTATATATGGGTGACCCAATTGTACGGTTTTACGTATTGTACAATTCGTACAAATATATTAAAACTATCAGTATTAAATTAAGAAAGTTTCATTGTTAGATAGATCACAATTCGCTCAAAGTGTATAAAAGTGTATATGCCACAGATCATGGTTAAAAATGGTTTTCTCATCTGGAAAGTTTCCACCGGAAAAACTTATTCAACCGGAAATTCCGCCGTAAAATGGGTTGTTTCCACCACCCTTTTCCGCCGGAAAAAATAAAATTTCCGCCAGAAACGCTAACAGAATTTCCGGTGGATACTCTACTGCTAGAATGGTAAAATAACAAGTTTAGTGATAATGTTTAAAAATGTTGAGACTGTAGTGTAACTAGACTGTAGTGTAACTAGACTGTAGTGTAACTAACATGATTCATGATGCTTTTCCATCCAATAGAGTCTCCGTTAGTTCTTTTGAGGTCTAAGATTTGATTTCCCAAAAATTCCCCTAATTACCGAATGAATCTCTCAATCTCTCCCAGAATGTTTTAAACTGTAGTTCCTCCTCCTCAGCAGTGTTGAAGTCAAAATCTGCCACCTAATTAATCAATTAATAATAACTGAATTAATAATAAAAATATATATATATATATATATCAATCAATTAAGAAATCAGTAAACAATAAATCATTCATTCAATAAATCATTTAATCAATAAATCAATTACTACATAATTCAATAAATCAGTATTTAAAAAGGTTAGGTTAGGTTAGGATTGTCCAAATAACTGTAAGTTCATTTAAATTTCCAAAATCATGATTAAATAAATCAAACTATAAATGAGCCAATCAATCAACCAATGCATCAACCAATCAATAAAAATTTAAAATTATGTTTCAATCAATCAGTCAACTGAAATGTTTACCTCTACGGCCAGATTATGTTTGAGTGAGGTGTAAAACCCAATCCCGGAGATTAGGATGACAATCGCGATAATCGCAGAGATTACAGGAAATATGACTAAAAATAGTAATTTTCATGATAACGTTGAAGAAATGTCTTTTTCTTTAGTTTTTTTTCAAATTACTTCTCTAATAATCATTACTTTTATTACTAATAGTATTTAACGGACAACGAATTAAGCTTTTTAGGTTTGTTTTTGTTTACGCTTTGTTTTACTTTTAATTAATATTTCACCCCCCCCCCCTTTCCAAAATATATGACTTTAACGCCTTACAAGTCCCAAAAGACCCCCGACAAAATCTTAGTCTTGGAATAAACAACTTCCTTGATTTTAATTTCTTACCAATAGACAGCGGAAGCGAACTGGCCACTTCATATATTGTGACTGAAACAACCTAAATAAATAAAAAATATACATATATATTAGGTTTACAGGGCTCTCGTCTTTCGGTTAATATTCTTTGCCTTGGCATTTTGTTGATGATCTCTCTACTACAGTTAATTTTTGAAGGAAAACATGTTAAAATCGCAGATTTTCTGTTTTCATTGGCGGATTTTCGAAATTTCGAAAATAAAAAATATTTATTTTTATTTTGACCAACTTACAAATTTTTCCTGGGCATCATGTGAGTTATGTACATCGATACATCTGTATATAAATTTGGCTTGTCTGTCTGTTTGTTTGTATCCAATAAACGTCAAAACGGCTGAACAAATCGGGCCCAAAGTTTGTGTAGGACCTAGCGTGACCCCAGTGAAGGTTTATGAATGATCAAAATTTTAAATATTTGTGTTTAAAAGTTTTTTTAATATTTGTAAAATTTTGAAATCCGCAAACTTTTTTTTGTTTTTGTTTGATACTGTACAAAGAGATGCTCAGAGATAAAGCCACAATTAAAAGTTGAAATAGAAGATGGGCGCGAAGCGCCCTAAAAGTTTAGTAAATCTATACATTACATTTTTAATATACTGGTTACCAAAGGTCTTTTTAAAGTAGAAATGTGCCCAAATAATAAGTTTAGGGTCAAAACTGTTAAAAAGAATGTTGCATAACTCAGAAAAAAAATCATTGACAAATAATTTTAATGACGAAATAATTTCTTCCGGGAAATCTGACACACTAGAAAAATATTAGGAGATAACAGTTTGACAGTTCATCAAATACGTTCTTAAAGAGACTGTAAACGTAATATCAAGTCATCATTATATAATGCATTTACTAAAAGATTAACAAGGATAACAGTTTGACAGTTCATCAAATACGTTCTTAAAGAGACTGTAAACGTAATATCAAGTCATCATTATATAATGCATTTACTAAAAGATTAACAAGGATAACAGTTTGACAGTTCATCAAATACGTTCTTAAAGAGACTGTAAACGTAATATCAAGTCATTATTATCTAATGCATGGACTAAAAGATTAACAAGGATACACTTTAATCCTTTATTTGATTAATAATGAATGATAAAGCCTGGTGTTTTTATTTGTTAAAAAAAGTTTTTTTCAATTAAGGTTTCTTTTTTAAAAATGACCTAGAAAACCGGATTTAAAGCTTTTAAGGTCGGCACTGTGAATAAGACTTGCAACTATTTTTAAACTTTAAAAATTAAATAACTGAAATTTTTTAACTTATTATTTCAGGTTTAGCGAAATAGAATAAGTTACATGTTTAGGATGAAGAGAAGTAAACAGAGATGACAAACAATTTAAACAAAACTTCTTTTTATTTTGTAAAAACTTTAAACAGTTTTTTGAAAAGATTCTATATCTATTTATACAAAATTTGCGTGTTAGTACAAATGCAATTTTGTATGTGTGATAAGTTTAAAATTTGTATAAGATCATATTTCATAAATGCTGTTGGAAGGAAGCATGGTGAAATACTAAAAGAGTAACACATTTGTTTGAACTCGGTAACTTAATATATGCTGAATCATGAAATATATTTCACTTCAGGGTGAAATATGTTAATATCACCAAATTATGAATCTGCAATGTTGAATATTTTGCTGATACGGCTGGAAAAATAAATGAATTTCGACTTACGGGGTCGAAGTTAATAAAAAAGTGCAGAACATTTAATTTATTACTTTCATATAATTTACTCTCTGATTTTTTGAAAAATTCTTAAACGATGACAATCTGATTATCATTACGATTTACAAACCGTTTTTCTATCGATTTAACATCTAAACCCCGGAATGATTGTAATTTACGAATGTAAATAGCTGAAAAAATTACCTCTAAATAGCTGAAAAAATTACCTCTAAATAGCAGGACAAATTATCTCTAACTTACTAGAAAAATTATCTCTAACTTACTAGAATAATTATCTCTAACTTACTAGAAAAATTACCTCTGAATGTCTGAAAAAACTACTTCTAAATGGCTGGAAAAATTACCTCTAATTAGCTGCAAAATTACGTTTAAATGACAATAAAAATTATCTCTTAAAGGCTGGAAAAATGACCTCTAAATGGCTGGACAAATTACCTCTAAATGGCTGGAAAAATGACCTCTAAATGGCTGAAAAATGACCTCTAAATGGCTAGAAAAATAACCTCTAAATGACTGAAAAATGACCTCTAAATGGCTGGAAAAATTACCACTAAATAGCTGAAAAAATGACCTCTAAACGACTGAAAAAATGACCTCTAAATGGCTGGAAAATGACCTCTAAATAGCTGAAAATTTACCTCTAAATGGCTGTAAAACTTACCTCTAAATGACTGGAAAAACCTTCCTATAAATGGCTGGAAAAAATGACCTCTAAATGGCTGGAAAAACGACCTCTAAATGGCTGGAAAAATGACCTCTAAATGGCTGGAAAAATGACCTCTAAATAAATGGAAATGAAAATGAAAAAAATACCTCTAAATGGCTGTAAAAATTACCTCTAAATGACTGGAAAAACCTACCTCTAAATAGCTAGAAAAATGACCTCTGAATGGCTGGAAAAATTACCTCTAAATAACTGAAAAGATTACCTCTAAATGGCTGGAAAAATGACCTCTGAATGGCTGGAAAAATGACCTCTGAATGGCTGGAAAAATGACCTCTGAACGGCTGGAAAAATGACCTCTAAATGACTGGAAAAACCTACCTCTAAATAGCTAGAAAAATGACCTCTGAACGGCTGGAAAAATGACCTCTAAATAACTGAAAAAATTACCTCTAAATGGCTGGAAACATCGTTGGATACAATGACAAGAAGATTATAAGTGTCGGAAGACTTGAAATACCACATGATCGAGAAATCACACACTTTCCTGATCATTTCGGGGTTATTCAATACATTGTTATTATTATTATTAGCAGACAAGTCATCATTCATAATAGGGGTCGACGCTCCTCGCCACCTATGGTCACAAAGTGGCCTGCATTGTCAAGAAGACTTAACCCATAAAAATTGCAATTGCAATTTCAATAATTTTTAAATTGTAATTTTGGTTTTGTTGAAACCCTTTCCTGTATTGAGGGTCCGAGCATGTCTCGTTTCCTGTAATATTATACCCTTTCGCCTGAAAAAAAAAAAATACTTTTATTATGCCTCCACATTACAAGGGGTATATAATAGACTAGCTGAAGGGCCCGGCGTTGTCCGTGGAAAAAAAAGTTGTAAATAAAAATTTTGAGAAAAAAAATTTCGAATTTTTTAGCTTAGGACACCTCCCGGCCACCCATGAGTGTCAAAAAAAAATCAGCCGTTTCCCCTGTTCGTTGAAAAACCATTTAATCGCAAAATGTGTTTTTTTATTTGGAAAAATAGTTCATGTGAAGAATAAAACAAATGAATCTTTGGGTAAAAAGTCTGATAAAGGAAAAACGCAGGGGTATATATTTTTTTTTAGAAAAGCCACCCCCCCCCCCCTTATTTAAAAGCTTGTGCAGTGTGTTCATATTTTATTTGTATATTAACTGATCTTAAAAGAAAAAAAATAAATTGTTGGCGGAAAATGAGATAAATCCTGCCAGATGATGCCCTGCTTTGTCATACCAAAGGTTTAAACGAGTATATACAAAGTTTATCGACCACGTCTAACTGATCTGTCTTAAATATGGATTTAGGATTTTGTAAATTCCGGCAATTATTGTTATTACTAACGGACAACCTAGAGGCCGAAATGTATCCATGGGCAACACGGACTATGAAACACTATACTATATTATATTATGAGAAAATGTATTCCCCCCCCCCCCCCAGGATCAGCTAAATATATTTACCACTATCTTCCAACAGAAGAGCCAGGGTCCTGTACCATCACAAGCTATCTGTAGGTCAACCTATATCAATCAATTAATCAGTTCAGCAATTACAATCGATAAACTAACTAATAAACCATAAACCTGACAAAATTAATCAACCAATCAATCTACCTATTAATCAATCAGTCTATCAGTTCTATAATTTAACCGAGCAATCAATAATTCAATCATTAAATTAATTTATCAACCAATCATAACCTGAAATAGTTATTAAATTTACTAAGCATCAATATAACAACACAAGGCGTAATCATTAAATCAAATAAATCACAATTATCAAATCAATATATAATTCAGCAACCTGGTCGTTTACTTCTATATATAAATTTGGCTTGTCTGTCTGTTTGTGTGTCTGTCTGTTTGTTTGTATCCAATAATCGTCAAAACGGCTGAACCGATCGGGCCCAAATTTTTTGTGGGACATCACGTGACCACAGGGAAGGTTTATGAATGATCAAAATTTCAAATATTTGTCTCCATCAAAATTCGATCTTAATTAAATTTTTGAAAATTTTTAAAATCCACGAAATTTTTAGTGAAAATCCGTGAATTATTTTTTGTTTTGTTTTACGATGTACACAAAGAGAACATGTTCACAATTAATTTAGAAGAGGCTAGTAAATAATACATAGTTATAAAAATTGATTAAATTGATCAACAGATCGATCGTTGATTACATCAAATTGATTCTCACCAGTTGGCCATGTTTAAGTGTTTTCTGTCCAGCCACTGTGAGATTTTTTATTGGAGCTTTAGAGACAATCTTCTTCTGGAATATTCCCATTTTTACACCTTCACCTCTCTAAACACAGACAATTAGTTCATATCTGAAACTCTTCAAAATTATAATAATTTGAGATCACGGGTAGATTTTTTTGATGAGTTCAAATTACAGGAAAGTATATTTTCACGAATAATCAATAATCTTCCCCCACCCCAGAAGTTTTGTATGTTTGCGCAAAGTATTTTTTAGGGTTTTTTTTTCTCGCTAAATTGGGAAACAAATTAAATTTGTGCGTAAAAATTTTCAAGAAGAATTAAAAACTTGCCTTTTATGTCCCAAGTTTTTGTTTTTATCCCCAAATCATCAAATATCATCCTTACCCTGGGTGATTTTTAAAAAATATACACCCCTGCAGAATTACTGAATGAAACAATAAAAGCTAATTGGAATAACATCCCCCATTTCGAAATCATTATTTTCCCCCAAACTTTCATATTCAATTCCCTATGGAGGTTATTAAGAACAAATAAGATGATAAGATGAATGGATTTTGTAATTTGTAATCGTTATAACGGATGCTATGTTTCTACTACTAATTATTAGGCCATGTTACAAAAATGAATTACTAATTATAAAATCCTGAGCGACATTTCGTTACAAAAAGAGAGAGAGACTACACCAAATATTCCACTATTTATTGTTTTGAAATAAAACCTGATCAAAAACTTTGCGATTGACGGAGGCGAGGGAATGATTTCGGCTGGACGAATTAAAATCGGCGATAACGTTGGTCTCTACTTCGTATTCGCCAGGAGTAGAAAAGTTGTAGCTGAATACACCCTAAACAAAATATTTGTTAGTAATATCTCTTATTTCGGGGGAAATATCATAAAAAAATATCTTTAATTCTCATCATTTGATTTTATTGAGTACCATATGGGGGAAATATCTATACATATAAAGTAGTAATCTCTGATAGTATATATTTGTATGTCTGATCTTACCTCAGGAACCCCGTGACTGATTTGTCTTAAAATTTATTGGAGACTTTACAGAAAATAGCTTCCAGGTAAAGCTGGGTTCTCAAGCAAAGATGTGTATATATACAGCTTGGAGACCCAGCTTTGACAGAAGACCTAACAGGAACACATTCAAAATTTGAGGCAAATCAGTCAAAGGGTTAATGAGTTTTGATTGGACAATGAACATACAAACAAACAAGGGACAATGAGAGATGTTATCTAAAGCCACGGTCAAAACTTTTGGACAATTGCCTAAAGGAGTTACGCGCCCTTGCCGCGTTGAATTACAAGAAAGAGCAAGATTAGTATATATCAAAGGGTAAGGTTAGATTAAGACACTTTCCGGGCCGAGGGCTGCGGCTAAGGGGCCGAGCGTCGCGGCTAGGACAGGTTGGGAGACCGAGCACCGCGGCTAGAACATGCCTCTTACTGTCTTATAATTTAATGCGACAAAAATCAGACATTACTCCAATAGGCTTCTGTCTGGTTTTTGCTTCAAACTAAATAAACAAGTAAGTAATCGATACCTTATTTGTCTGTCCGTAGAGTACGGTATCGATAAACCAAAAGTATTTGATTTGCGATGCTTTCTCCAGAAAATTTGAAGGATCATGAAAATCAATCACGATCTCTGTGTTGCTCAAACTAGGATGAAAAAAGGTTTTCTTTTTAGGGTGAACATTTTATAAGAAACAACAAGCAGTGAGAACAAGAAAACAGTTTTTTCAAATAGAACAAAGAATTTTATTATTTTCAATTGTTGCAAGTATGGGCCTCAAAAATGAAAAAGTTCTTTGCGACATTTAAAAATAAGAAAAATTAAACCAACAAGAATTTTACTGTTTTCTGTTCCTTTTTATTATTAAAGATTTTTCATGGGGGAGGTAAGAATGAGGACTTAATTCCATTGCTCTTTTTTAAAATTGTCAAATTAAATATTTTTGAAAGTAGAGAAACGACAAAGTATTTCACTTTATTTTTCAAATACTTGCTATGAGGGTACTATTGTCCTTTGTCAAATAAAAGGTCACTTGAAAGTACAAAGCCAGTTTCTTTAATAAACCTGTTAATAACACTGTTCCCATCCATAGACTCTGACTGCTGTCCGTTCTGTTTGACAAGAAGACGACCTGATAACGACCGCGTCACTCTAAACAAAGACGACCTGATAACGACCGCGTCACTTAAAGCAAAGACGACCTGATAAAGGCCTCGTCACTATAAAAAAGCAAAGTAATCCTAGAGCCCTCAAGTTCTTGATACTTTATTTTACAATCTATTTTCATAATAAAATAAAGCTTTTGGCTCATATATACTTATATGTTAGCTATTGCTGGCCAAAGGGCTGGACCGAATAGGCTGAAATTTGTTTAGGAAACCCATGAGTGCCCAAAAATCTTCAAAAATCAATTTAAAAAAACCAAATAAAAAAAATAACATAGGCGGTCGGGTAATTTAGCTAGTCTCAAGGTTATAATGCAAGGAAAATTATTTCAGAGGTGTGTGCATCTTTTTGGACTGCAATTTACAGTCTCTGAGCGGTAATGTAAACACAAGACGGGATCCATCTTTCACATAAATCAATGAAATATTCAGGTCATAGGTAACTGTTATGTGAAATATCAAAATTTTCAAAATTCAATGCTTTTATCCTCCTCGGATACTAAAGAACACTGATGCATCTATTCTTGTTTACAAATTCCACCCAGAGAGAACTGGTTTCAATGTGTTCGCAAAGTATACGCAACTGCAATTAACTTTCCTTGCATTATAATTAAAAAGGGGGTCCGTGTAAGAACAACAATTTTAGGGGGGAAAACCCCTTTGAAAAGTCCATAGTTACATTCTAATATATTAACATCACGAGTTTACCAAATGCAATTAAAAGGTCCACATATGTCGAGTTCATTTTGGTCAAATTGCGAATTTTGTGCGAAAAAAATGGCTAACATGTGTTCCTTATTGCCCCGAGATAGGAATTTTATTAAAGTTTTATTTACTTTAGGTGAATTATGAAAAAGTTAAATAATCTCTCTAACTTTGGTAACACTGTTAAAATAAATGTAACGTAATGCCATGCTCTCCCGCAGTTTAGAACCAAAAAAAAATGTTTGTTTTTTTTAAAATGATAATTAAAAGAATTAACTTACTCAAAATGCACGTTGGCGATTGCTTCTGTCTCCCAGTAGAAAATATTGAATTTAAACAAAACCAGTTTCATGGTAGACTTCATCTGATCGTACTGCAATAACAAAATAAAATAAAAATAAAAATCATAAAAATTTAAACATAGTACAATGATATAAGTAATGATAATACTGATAATATTAACAACAATAACAAATCAAAGAGATAATATTGATAATATTTATAATAATAAAAAATATCCATATATCCATATCCATATCAATATCAGAATGTTACAATTTTTATTTGCAATATCAATATCAATATCAACAACAACAATAACAATCTGTGATAACATTCTACTACAGTAAACAAGAATGGGTTTACACCCTTTGCTAATTGGTAGATGTCAAAGTCTGCTACAGTCAACAAAAATGGGTTCACACTCTTTGCTAATGGTAGATGTCAAAGTCTGCTACAGTCAACAAGAATGGGTTCACACACTTTGCTAATGGTGGATGTCAAAGTCTACTACAACTAACGAGTATGGGTTTACACCCTTTGCTAATGGTAGATGTCAAAGTCTACTACAGTCAACGAGTATGGGTTCACACCCTTTGCTAATGGTTATGTCAAAGTCTACTACAGTCAACGAGTGTGGGTTCACACCCTTTGCTAATGATGAATGTCAAAGTCTTCTAAAGTCAACGAGCATGGGTTCACACCCTTTGCAAATGGTAGATGTCAAGTCTACTACAGTCAACGAGAATACATTTCTACTTTTGCTGAATCAATATGTATTTATAAGTTCAATGAATGCATTCCTAAAATTGTTTTGATTATTTAAGTGCTGACTAATTATCTACTGTAAATGCACAATGAATGTATATTCAGTTGAGATTTCAATATGTATACTTTGTTTCAACAAAAACTATCAAACAAAATTATCAAACATTTTATTTTGAATTGGCTCATAAAAAAGTTTCTTTTGTGTTTTATTTTAAGCTGAACCATCATACATTATTATATTGTATTTTGTGTTTGAAAATAAATACTATAACTATAACTATTTACTCCATCACTATAGAAGATATAGAACTCCGAAATGGTAAGTAAAAGAGGGAGGGGGGGGGAGGGGCAAGTTCCCAATGTCCCCTTCTACCAACCTGATCTGTCGGATAGGTAACTGTAAAGTTCCGAATGGTTTCTGTTCCCTTATGATCAGATGTGTTGGTGTGCCCCGGACTGGTATCATCTGTCCACTTCCATCTGTATAATTCATCTGGGTCCGCTCCACTTAATCTAAACAAGAGATTTATCTGTAAAATTCATCTGGGTCCACTACACTCAATCTTCACAGGAGATTTAACTGTAAAATTCATCTGGGTCCGCTCAACTTCATCTAAACAAGAGATTTATCTGTAAAATGCATCTGGGTCCACTCCACTCAATCTAAACAAGAGATTTATCTGTATAATTCATCTGGGTCAGCTCCACTCAATTTAAACAAGAGATTTATCTGTAAAATTCATCTGGGTCCGCTACACTCAAACTAAACAGAAGATTTATCTGTATAATTCATCTGGGTCCGATCCACTCAAACTAAACAGGAGATTTATCTGTATAATTCATCTGGGTCCGCTCCACTCAATCTACACAGGAGATTTATTTGTATAATTCATCTGGGTCCGCTACACTCAATCTACACCGGAGATTTAACTGTATAATTCATCTGGGTCCGCTAAACTCAATCTAAACAAGAGATTTATTTGTATAATTCATCTGGGTCCGCTCCACTCACTTTAAACAAGAGATTTATCTGTAAAATTCATCTGGGTCCGCGCAACTCAATCAAAACAGGGAAAAATCGTAGTGAGCTTGTCTGTTGGCTGATTCGTTACTTTGCATGCTGTAGCAAAAATCGTCAAACTGGCCGAACCGATCGGACCTCATGTGGTTTATGGATTATGGACTTTGCTTCACTCCAATTTCGAAATATTTTAGAGGGGAAATCCACCAATTAAAACTGAAAAATATGTAAAATAAAAATATATCTATCTATGTAATTATCTATATAACCTGCAAGTTGTATTTGAAGTACGCAAAAAGCTTCTTGAATGCGTAGAATTACTGCACAGTGTAGTACAATACATATGAGAAATAGAATAAGAAAAGAAATCTGTATAAACCCCTGAGTGGTATCCGTGTGATAATGATACTTACACTCCTGTGAAGGTTATAGGAGCGTCAAGAACAACGGGGGAGTCAGAAAACAGTTGAAGCTCCAATCCTTAATATTTTAAAAATTAAAAAAAAGAAAATTTAAACAACACAAATCTGAACTTCCTTTTCTCCTCAAGAACACCTTATGGAACTCATGGAAAACATTTGTAAATTCACTTTTTTCTTTGACAATTCTTTTACTCCATCCAATTTTTTTACAAATGTTTTTGAAGGTTTCTGAGAAAATAAATGATTTGAACCCCCCCTCATTAGTCCTTATGTGGTATGTAAGCGTAACTTCATGTGACCCTGGAGAGATGGTAATGCCGATTCACCCCGATATCCTTTAAACCTTTATCTGATTTATAATGTCGAACAAAACCGCCGTTTTAGGTTTAAAAGCGTTTAATTCTAATAATTTCTATTGTTTTCCTGCAGTGCAAATGTAGAGATCCACAAAAGAAAATTATCAGTTTTCAAAAATTTTAACATTGATATCTTTTCACTCTTTATTAGGAAAAGCCTTTAAGGGTACTTAAAACGCCATATATATATCAAGGTTGTAATGCAAGGAAAGTTAATTGCTGTCGTGTATACTCTGCGTACATATTGAAACCAGTTCTCTCTGGGCGGAATTTGTAAACAAGAATAGATATGCATCAGTGTTCGTTTAGTATCCGAGGAGGTTTAAAGCATTAAATTTTGACAATTTACATAATAGTTTCCTATGACCAGAATATTTCATTGATTTTATTATGTGAAAGATGGATCCCATGTAATGCTGTGAGCCTGTGACATCCGTCTTGTGTTTACATTACCGCCCAGAGACAGTACACTGCAGTACAAAAGATGCGTACACCTCTAAATAAATTTTCTAACATTATAACCTTGCATGGAATTTCGCTTTCAGTCAATGAGATATAACCCGTCCCCCCCCCCACCTCTAAATATAGCCCTGACACTACCTGTGGATAATCCCAAAAAGGAGAGAAGAACTATATTCATCAACATCTTTATCCTTCAACAAGGAAACAGAATGATAAGAAACAATTTCTACCAAAAAAAAATATTTTAGGGAGAAAACTATTATTAGGTGGATAATATACTTACAGGGGTGTACATTGTATATTTTACTGATAACTATCCCCCCCCCCCCGGCCCTCTTGTAAAAATATGTTTTTCCCTGAAGAATGTTTGCGCAGAGCGGAAATTAATTTTTAATGAGTTTATTGGGAAAAATTAATAAATTTTTAGGTAAGTATAAAAAAAAACTTGCCTTTTAAGCGCTATATTTCATTCCCCCCCTCCCCTTCAAAAATCATTTCCCCGTTAATTCTTAAAAATATAATTCATTGTATATTTATCAAATACTTATTTTAGTTTTCTGTTTGTCGAAGCGTACCAAAATATGCTGACAAATTTTGAATGAACGAAATGAGTTAAATCTCTCCTTGCGTGAAGATTTAAAGATTTCGTTCATTTAAAGTTTTTTTATCATTTAACATTCCTTCCTTTTTCTTCCAGCAATCTATATATCCCATAACAACACAGTTTCGAGGAGCATTTTAAAAATCTGAAAAAATTAGAAATCGATATTTTTATGGATCTTGACGTCCTTACTGTCCCTGCTAGCGGTCTCGGTGAGGTCAGGGGGCAGGTAGAACTTCTCGATCTGGAACTTGTTCCGTCGGGACTTGAAGACTAGCTCATTGTCCTCCTGCAAAATCAATCAATCAATCAACACATCATTAAGTCTCGATCTATCACTCGTTTTATCGACCCTTAAAAACAGGTTTATTGTCCTTCTGCAAATTCAATTTAACTAATAAATCAACCAATCAATAAATCGATCAATCAAAAATTCATAACTCTCGACTTTTAACTTGGTTTTTTAAAGCCTTAAAATCAATCAATCAATCATTCCAAAAATCATAAATTCACGATGTGGAACTTACTGTGTAGACCGTAGAGCCGAAATATAATTTTAGTTAGTTTATCATTGAAACATTTAATAATAATCAAAGAGAATCTCTTTTCCAGAATTTAGGAGCAGATGAATCAATGAATTAATGGATAAATTAATTAATGAATCAATGAATCAAAGAAACAATGAATTAATCAATGAATCAATTAATCAAAGAATCAAATAAACAGTGTATCAATGAAACAAAGAAACAATGAATTGATCAATGAATCAATTAATCAATGAATTATTTAATCAAAGAATCAAATAAACAGTGGATCAATGAATCAAAGAAAGAATGAATTGATTAATGAATCAATTAATCAAAGGATCAAAGAAACAGTGCATCAATGAATTAAAGAAACAATGAATTGATCAATGAATCAATGAATCAACCAACAAACCAATCAACAATTAATCAAAGTTGATAGTAAGAATAAAATATGAAGATTTAGATATAACATGAATACATGAAACTTGATAAGATTATGTCAGTAACGTATTTACAGTACATATCCCTGCCAGTAGTTAAACATACCTTGAGTAAGTGAAGTGGAGGTGTGAGAACACCTAGGCTTGCTATTCGTTCTACTGAGAGCAAACCATGGTAGTCCTTAAAATCATAATTTTAATTATTTCCTATTTTGTTTGTCAGGACATAAAATAAAAGGGACTGTTAGCCTAACTTTAAGTGATTCTTCCATGCAATTTTGGTAATATCCGATTAACAATAGTTTCCTTAAAAGCTTTTTCTGATCAAGTATGAATCAGATATCAATATTTATACTTTTAAAAAATTATTTTTTTCAATTGTCGTTTCTGTAATTTGTACAAAGCGACTTGCGCAATTTCTGCTGCAGAAATACAATATGAATTAGCAGAAATAAACACTTTTTAACCTAGAAAAACGACAATATTGACCAAAGAAAGGTTTCAAGGGTACCGGGGTAAATCGGACATGTCACTTAAATTACACTTTCAGTCCTTTTCAACTGAGAGAGATGTACAGGAGACAGGAGGGCGGGGCGTGATGGTAGTTTTGGTATTTCCAACTTTAAATTTTAAAATATATTACAGGCAATAATATTTATGCAACTGGCTTGTGATTGTGTTATCATGCTTGAAAATATGTTTTTGCCGGTCAAAAAAAATTTTTTTTTTAAAACGAACTAAAAATGGGACAAAACAGTTGGATATATAGAGATTTTAATTCAAGATCCATTATACGTTTTTTTTAATGAAAATCAGCAAAATTGAATAAAATCTATGTTTACCTTATAAACTGGATTAGCAGTCTCCTGTGAATCAAAACTATTTAATGCTATCACATAATCAGCACACCCTACAATTCTCGATCTAAATAAGATGTCAGTTAATCCAAAAATTTTAAGGAGTAAAAAAGCAATTTTAATTAAATAATTTTTGCTGAAACGAGATGGTACTATTGTGAACCGGGCTGATAGAAGTTTAAAATGGATGATAACTTGAAAAGATGTTGAAATTCCCCTAAAACTAGTCATTATAAGGTCAACCACCTCCTCCCAGCTCATCTTAAATGTATCTCACTTTTAAATTTTTTTACCTTATATTTTCATCCTCTTGGTACAGTGTATTTGGTATAGTTAGAACACCAACTCCATAACAATTCCTAGAAAACAAATTCAATTTATTAACCATAAGGATAAATAAAAATTTTCCGATTGCATAGTTTCAATAGCTTAGGAACCTAGATTCCATAGGCTTACTAGCTTAGGAACCTAGATTTCATAGATTTACTAGTTTGGGAACCTAGATTCCATAGGCTTACTAGCTTAGGAACCTAGATTCCATAGGAAAAGCTTAGGAACCTAGATTTCATAGATTTACTAGTTTGGGAACCTAGATTTCATAGATTTACTAGCTTAGGAACCTAGATTTCATAGATTTACTAGCTTAGGAACCTAGATTTCATAGATTTACTAGCTTGGGAACCTAGATTTCATAGATTTACTAGCTTGGGAACCTGGATTTCATAGATTTACTAGCTTAGGAACCTATATTTCATAGATTTACTAGCTTGGGAATCTAGATTTCATAGATTTACTAGCTTGGGAACCTAGATTTCATAGATTTTCTAGCTTAGGAACCTAGATTTCATAGATTTACTAGCTTAGGAACCTAGATTTCATAGATTTACTAGCTTGAAGCGTTGTCTAGTAATCTAAATGTTACCTATAAAAGTCGATTAACTCGACTTAGAATTTCACTCACTAGCTAATAACATTCCAGTGGTAGACGGAATTTCAAGCTCAGCTAAATTTTTAGATTGGCATGTCTAATTCACAACGGTACCCTTCAAACCTCTATCTTAGCAACAATGCGGAATATATTTGATATTTTACAGGTACAGTTGTGAATCCGACATGCTTCTCTATAAAAGAAAGCTCTCTTAAGACCCTTTAAGTGTCGAACCATAAAGTACCTGAGAAGTGCTTTCAGTGCCAGAATGAAGTACCTGAGAAGTGCTTTAAGTGCCACCATAAAGTACCTGAGAAGTGCTTTCAGTGCCAGAATAAATGTTTGTATCTGAACAGCAGATTCGCCCCACAGAACGTCTCCGAGAGAGAAAACACCAATTCTAAGAATATTTCTATCCTCCTACCACACAAATATATTCACAGATATTGATCATATTTCTCATAAATCAGTTCTGGGCTTTTCTATTTTAAACCTAAAAAATATTTAGTTGTTTTTCGATCTGGAAATAAAAAATTCTGTCAATTTCCTCATTGTCTGTTTTATATTTACTTCTGCAGAAAAAAACGCAATTTACGTGTTTCAGACTTTACAGACAAAAATAACATCAAGATGAAGAACTAGGCTTTGTTATTTACTTCAATGGTGGAGACTATATATAGTTGAATATATTTCCTGTGTTCCCGGGTTCACCGTGAATCCCCGTGTCTCCACGTGGTCATGTATTTTCTTCAGAAGTCGTACACTCACACTGTCTAAAGATTTGAAATCATAAATTTTGAAAAATCAGGAAAAAAGAAAATTAAACTTTAAAATATTTTAACTAAAAAATTTACTAGTTTAGGTTAAACTTAGATTTTCACCTCAATGACCCGGGCCCCCTGTCTAATGTATATTCCATATTGATTGATTGATTGCCTGAGTAAGAATATCCTTCTGTATTGGGAGAAGAAGATTAAACGAATGATTTGGTTTGATCCCATCATTTCTAACAAAATAAAAAAGTACATATTATAAAAAAACAATCCAAAAGCAACAAAATATGACTGGTCAGTTTTCCCTTAAAATTGCGTCGACAGTAGACTAGTTTATCAGGGGTGTGTATTTTTTAAAATTACCCCCCCCCCCCGGGGAATTGAAGATAAATAGCCAAGTTTTTTCATCCTTTTTTATATTTTAATCCCAACAATTTATTTACTTTCCCCAAAAAATCATTTACTTTCCGAATTTAGCGAACAAAACAATCAAAATAACTAACTTAACTTCTTGGAAAAACAGTGCTTAGGATCCATTTAAATTAAATGCAGATCCGGATGCTGGATCCGCATTGAAAAAAATGGATCCAGATCCAAATCCGGATGCGGATCCAGGTCCTTTCTTTAAGATTTACTGAATTTTTAAAACAAAAAATAATTTTCAAATTTTTTTTATTTTTTTGCTTATTTTTATCCTAAAACTTAATGAACCATTCAGAAATGAGGAATTTTTAAAAATCTCTCTTTTTTCAAAAGTTCATATTTGGGTTTTAGAAGTAAAAAAGTTTTTTTTTAGTTTTTGGTTGATATTTTACCCCTTGGATCCGGATCCAGGAAGCCAAAATCTTGCGGATCCAACGGCTCCGGATCCTAAGCACTGGAAAAAATAATAATTAAAAAAGGGGGTAGTAACCGTTTATTATTAATTATTATTATTATTATTATTATTGTTATTGTTCAAAATGTACACATTAAGGACAATAATACTGATATAATAAAGCATTTCGATTAATTGATTCGATTAGCATATAAGCACTTTACTCGATAAAGCCTACTTGTACCTAATTTGATATTCGCACACACTTTTGGTAATTGGTGTTTTACTCTCAGTAAATAAAAAGAGTCTAGAGATATGTAAAAACTTAAGGGAATAGAAAACAAATTAAGACAATACAAACTCAACTTAATTCGATCAGTTTCGAGACTAGCAAATATATATGGTATAGAAAACCAGGGAAATACAACCGAAAAGAGGACTAAAAAGCACTTAACTTTTAATGGATCCGGACCCAGGTCATAATCATTTCTTTAAGATTTACTGATTTTTTTACAGAACAAATTTTCAAATTATTTTTCTGACTTTTTTCTCACTTAAGTCTTATGCAACAACTTGATGAACCATTCAGAGATAAGGAGATTTTTGATAGTCTCTCTTTTTTTAACAGTTCAGATTTCAGTTGAGGGCAAAATATTTTTATTAGCAGTTTTTTGTTGATACTCTGCCCTTGGATCCAAATCCATGTATCCGCATTTTTTGAGAAGCCAAAATGTTGCTGATCCAACGGATCCGGAAACTTAGCACTGAAAAAAATAATCGCTTAAAGTCCATGATTATTCCGACGAGTTGACTGTAGACCTTGCCTGCTTTATATTATACTGCTTTAACTACCTGATTTTACATTTTATTTCTTTTTACCGTCGTATACCTTTCCATTATTTTGATTTTCCTTCTCCTCCTTCTCTGTGAAGCTCGGAAGATTTTGAACAATAGAAACCGGATCCTGGGTCAAACTTGACGCAAAAATACCATTTTTATGATAAACTCCTTAATAGAAATTTAAATTAAAGGAAATGTTCGCGATAAAAACATTTGACTATGAATTTAGAAAATATTTGAGCAGAGTTTGGAAAATAGAAAACCTTTAGTAAGAAATATTTGAGCAGAGTTTAAAATATAGCAAACCTTCAGTTTTAAAAATATTTGAATCAGAGTTAAGAAAAAAGCAAACCTTCAGCAAAAAGAAATAATTGGAACAGAATTTAGAAAAAAGAAAACCTTCAGCTAAGAAATATTGAGGCAAAGTTAAGAGAATGGGAAACCTTCAGTTAAAAAATATTTGAGTAAGAGTTTTTAAAAATAGCAAACTTTCAGCTAAAAAATATTTGAGTAAGAGTTTAATAAACTAGCAAACCTTCAGCTAAAAAATATTCGAATCATAGTTTTAAAAATAGCAAACTTTCAGCTAAAAAATATTTGAGTAAGAGTTTAATAAACTAGCAAACCTTCAGCTAAGAAATATTTAAATAAGAGTTTAGAAAANCCTCCTAAAATTATTCAATCTATCTATTTCAGTTCAGATTGCGATTTTGCGAATTTTCTGTGATTCTTAAAAAATTACAAATTTTCAAAAATAATGAAAAACGCAAAACAGGAGAGTTGCACAAAAAAGGTACAATTTTGCACCAGACGCCGCAAATCACAATTTTTTTTTTATTCACCCTGTATATACATATTTTTTTTTTTTTGGGGGGGGGGCAGTGAAAAGACAGACACTCTAGCCCAAATTATCTATTTTGACTTGTATATACCCCTTGTCATTAAATCAGAAATTTAAAAAAAGTATAATGTGTTTACGACGCTTTTTTATATGCATTTCAAAAAAGTATTAATGATTCCATAGAAGGAGGCCCCGCAATCGAAGCCAATGCCCGTTAACCATCTAAGAAAATATCGTTTCAGACGCCAGCATGTCTGATTGACAAGGATACACGGTTAACAGTTGTCTTATGAATAATTCGAGTAAAACTATATTGTAGCTGAAAAAGTGTTTATTTCTGACAATGTTCGTTCTGTGTTTACAAAGCAAAAATGCATAAGTAACTTTTGAAAAAACCACAAGTGTAAATAATGTATTTTCGAATAAATTTTTTTTTTGATCTGACCAAGCTTTTAAGTGCACCATTATATGGGGCTAAAATTCATTTGAAACTAGGTCTGCACTCTGCAGTCACTTTATGATAAAACAAATGAGCTATTTACCTATTAGCTGATCCAGATCTGGTACCCCAGTAGACACGAGAAAATGATGGGAATACAGGGAATTATAGCAACCAGGTAATTTAGGAACTCCACTTTTTACCTGAAACAATTTCAAATGACCCTCCATGCAATGATTAAATGCCAGATTTAAAAAGGCACCATTAAAGCCTTTATCTGGTGAAAATGTGAAAGATATTGTCGAAAAAGTATTTATTTCTGTGAGTTTCTCCATTGCTTCTTATAAACAAGGAATGCGCAAGCGGCAAGTCACTCTCACAGAGAAACCGCAAATGAAAATAAACATTTTCAGGAAAAAAAAAGACTCATATCCTGGCAAACGACTTTTGGACCCCCCCCCCCCATATTCCTAGGGGGCTGAGCGCCGCGGCAAGGACAGGCTAGGAGGCTGGGCGCTGAGGCCAAATGACCCATTATGTGGACATATGAGATACATAGACATATGAGATACATAGACATATGAGATTCATAGACATATGAGATACATTAACATATGAGATACATAGACATATGAGATTTATAGACATATGAGATACATAGACATGAGATTCATAGACATATGAGATTTATAGACATATGAGATACATAGACATATGAGATACATAGACATATGAGATTCATAGACATATGAGATACATAAACATATGAGATACATAGACATATGAGATNAGTTAAGACACTTCCAAAAATCGTATACTAGGAAATTACCGAAACTTCCTGTCACACCCATGTACAAAATTGATAGGAGGGGGGGGGGCCTGGGGGGGGGTCCAAAAATCGTATACTAGGAAATTACCGTCCAAAAATCGTTCTCTAGGAAATTACCAATTTTTCAAACTATTAATATATTAAAGAACAAAAATTAATTTATGTGATTATATATGCGAATGTATAGTTTAATACAAACAAGCAAAAATATTTGACAATTTAATAATGGATGATTTTTTTTGTATCATTATCATCTTACCTTTCTTTGAAAACTAGATTTTGCCATTGTTTTAATAGAAATCTGTGTGCCTGACAAAATTCGATAACAAAAGTAAGCGCAGATCCGCGGCATTTTAATATTAATGGACAAAAGTCGTCTTTAAATAAATTTTAATAAAATATATTAATATATTACATCCGCCCAACGTTACATCCGTCCTACGATACTTTGGACCTACCCACACATTCTAAGAAGTAACGTATTATCACATTTTTTGCATATTTTTTTAACAGGTCATATTATTTTGGTAGCCTTTTTTACTTATTTATAGTTCTGAATTATGTATAACATACAGGGTGTCCCAATAACATGGGAATTCAGTGACGAATTCGATATCGTCTTTGTGAATAATTCTTTAATGAGAAAGCTGTAATCTGTATTCTGTAAGAGTTTCTTCGTCTGTTATGATCCCATTTTGTTTGTTTTATGTTTTGACTCCATACTGCAGTTGTGTTGTACTTAGTAAAACAAGAAAATTGCAGTATACAAACAGAGTAAACTTGTCCGGCTTCACTGTTAACATCTTGCGGACACGTTTGATACATCTTTACAGTATTTTATCCTCTAAAAAAATAAACGCTAGCAGACATAATGATATTATGACTTTTGAAATTAGGTACAATACTAATTCATAACAAAGACGATATCAAATTCGAGTCACTGAATTCCCCTGTTTTTTGGGACACCCTGTATTTTGAACAATAATTACATGTTCTAATGTTTACCAAACAAGTAGTCTAATTTTGCGTAATTAAGGCGTAATTACGCGAAATTACGTTGTGCAAAACCATGATCTGTAATAGTAATTAAAGTACATATTAATTCTCAGAAATTAATATTGAAATGCATGAATTGTACTTTTTGTATGATAAAAAATGTCGTCATTACAAGTTTATGTTAATTTCTAGTTTTAAGGGAATCTTCCATTCCAATCAAATAAAGAAAATGAGATATTGATTCTTAAGGGGCACCAAGCACCCTCAATTCTAGGTTCACACTAAAACTGCACAGACACACACTAAACACTCACACAAACAACTTTTCTTTCTATCTCATCCTTACAAAACAAGATAAGAATGAATTAGTGAGAAGTATATTTAGTTTAAGATCTAATGTATAATTGCATGTTAGAATAGATTCCTCTTTACTCCTTCGTCCATTCTTGATTATACTAGATCTATCATTCCTCCTTTCTCCTATCTTTCATTCCTGATCTAATAGTTCTTCGGGATCTTCATGATTCTTCCTTGTAGATATATATCCTTGTTGTCCTTTGTTTATCCTTTTCTATTCAGACTCTTTTCTCGTGTAACTAAATATAAAATGTTATTAGTGTTGTGAACTGTTTATTTTGAGATAACATGTATTTTATTAAGATATTAAGTGAATAGTACTTTTAATTTATGTTTTGAGCCCTCCCTTTTTTATCTCAAAGAACAGAGAAACTATAGGGGTCCAAAAAGGGTTCAAGAAAATACAAAGTCTCATCTAGCAGTTCTAAGTATGACCCGGAGCTAAAGTACGATATCTAGACTCGTACCGGGCTGGATAAAGAGAGAAGGACGAACGGAGCGTTGAAATCTTCAGTCTGACACAACCCATCGAATGAAATCACTCCTATCCTCTTTCATACCTCTCCAAGCCAACAATTAGCCTACCATCCTATTTTAGAAGAACTTAAAACCCCCTAAATCTCAATAAATCTAAATATAAAACGAATCCTCGTTCATTATTTTAACACCACGTTTAAATCCAAGTAAAGTATCATTTTCCCTAAAAAGGTCAGACTCCGTACTAAAGGGATCAAGTCTTTATGGTACAATATATAGCGGCAAAATAAGGATATGCGCGCTACAAATGCATGTACAATCTGATTGGATAATTTAAATATACTTTCAGATTGAAGTTTTGCTAATTAGGTGTAATTATTGCAAAACTTCGCGAAATTACTTTTGTAGAAGTTTCGCTAATTACGTGTAATTATTCAAACTGTAGTGCGAATGAGCGTGTTAGTCCGAATGAACTTAAAGTATGAATGCACATTATTCGGATTAATCATTATTGCAATCGATATTTTACTATTTCGCGTATAAGTAAATAATCTATAACGTTGGTTAAACCTTTTCTGAATCTCACAACTCCTCTAACAAGAATATGCTTAAAGTTTATAGAGAGGAGATTTAAGAATGTTCATTCCAGGTTTTTGAGATGTAAGAATGTTTTTTCTTTAGGTTTCAGAGATTCAGGTTATATTTACTCACTCCAGTTTATATGAGATTCAAGAACACGCTTACTCATGTGGTTAATCCCAGGAAAATTTTAACCGACTTGTGCTGATGGTGAAGATGGCGGATAAATAATTCTGGACTTTATATGGAAATCCTATCTATTCGTAAGAAAATCCATTTAATGTAGGATTTACATTTCTTTGGAAAATAGGGATTCAACAAAAATCCAATTAACGGTGGTCAGGCTTCTAGATAATAATTTGTCGGATGAATTGAAAAAAATGGATAAATTTATAACGATCAATAAAGATGATAATTTAATGATCTAGAATTAACAAGAAACGTAAAAATAATACTGATTAGGATAATGCTTATACTAATAATAATAATAATGATAATAATAATAATGATAATAATTATGATGATAATAATGATGATGATGATAATGATGATAATAATGATGATGATAATGATAATGATGATGATAATGATGATGATAATGATGATAATGATGATAATGATGATAATGATGATAATGATGATAATAATGATAATAATGATGATAATGATAATAATGAAAACAATGATGATAAAAACAATAGCGATATATATATTTTAAAATTTTATTATGTAAAATATCTAAAAACATGGGTTAACCTAGTGCTGAACAACATTTTTTTTTACAATTTTTTTCATAGTTTTTGTATGAAACATTGGTTAAAGAGTTTATATGGAAATGCTGCAAATATATATTTTTAAAGTTTATGCTAATTAATTTGATTTTGGCAACCAGTAAAATCTACAATATTCATACAATGTACACAGGGCTAACAGGATACTACAGTTCACACGTAATAGATATGATATCATAGCTCGAAACTTTTAAATGATACAAAGGAATTAAGTCAGTGCCACTCAACTAAAATTTTCTAATCCGTATATCTTTGCAATCTGATTGTGTAAACCTTTGATTTTTTTATCTAACAGAATGCATATGATTGAAATACTAAAATCTACGACATTGGGTTGCAAAGATTATAGCGATTGGAAAGTCGGAGTTTGAAGCGAAGACTTAATTCCTTTATAGAATGCACCAATACTAAATCGGTTAATAAGTCAGAAATTAATTTAACTCATGCTTTCCATTTAAAATTTTAAATTTACATCAATTTTGGGAAGAAGATTGCAGTGAAGCTTGTTGTATTATAGGCTACGTAGATACAACACGGATCTTCAAACCTTTATTTACAATATTTCGCACTTATGTGAGAAATATAAAGAAAACTCAGCATTAGCCACTGTTAGCTGGAAGAAGAATGGTCAAATCTAATCAATATTTGTGACCTCGTAGCTCCTTTAGTTTTAGTTTTTTTTACATAAGTATGAGAAAACCAAATATATCTGCAGTAAACATTAGAAATTAAAATATTTTTGGCTTTTCAATAATATCTCTTCAAGAAGAGGAGTTATCATCAACAACGCAAAGGATTTTAATCTTCCGTGGAATTTACTTTAGTTTGATATAGGAGCATCTTTCTAGGAGCATCTCTATAGGAGCATCTCTATATGAGCATCTCTATAGGAGCATCTGTATAGGAGCATCTGTATATGAGCATCTCTATAGGAGCATCTCTATAGGAGCATCTCTATAGGAGCATCTCTATAGGAGCATCTATATAGGAGCATCTCTATAGGAGAATCTCTATAGGATCATCTCTATAGGAGCATCTTTCTAGGAGCATCTCTAAAGGAGCATCTCTATATGAGCATCTCTATAGGAGCATCTCTATATGAGCATCTCTATAGGAGCATCTCTATAGGAGCATCTCTATAGGAGCATCTCTATAGGAGCATCTCTATAGGAGCATCTCTCTAGGAGCATCTCTCTAGGAGCATCTCTATAGGAGCATCTCTATAGGAGCATCTCTATAGGAGCATCTCTATAGGATCATCTCTATAGGAGCATCTCTGTAGGAGCATCTCTATAGGATCATCTCTATAGGAGCATCTATACAAGTTTCATTACATTTTCTCTTCCCTGAGACTGCGGCATACTTTTTTTTGTAATCAAAAATATGCAGGTTCCTCATATTTTATATAACAAAATTTATAAATTTTTACAAAATATTAAGATTTTGAATTTTACAATATTGAGAGAAGACACATAAATACCAAGGACACGGGTTAATTATGATTGTTAAATATTCGATATGATTGTATTCGGATCCTAAGTAATTTTTATGGCCCCCATAGAGTCTAGAAGCTATGGGAAATATGATCCTAATAAATTACAAGCCATAAAAAAATTAATGTGCAACAAAAATAATGGCACTCAGTTTTAGCGAGAAAACTAAGGATGTTTTCGTCAGCGATTAGCAGAAAGATATGTACATTGGTCGGCGTTTATATCAACATATTGAAGACGACTTTCTTTTTAAGTTTTAATTTATAAAACGCTTTTATTTCAAATTAAAAACTTACAAGTAAACAAAGAAAAGCTGTTAATGGACAGCTTCTCTCTGTTTCCACTTGTGTATCTGTGCTCTTTGAAATCTTGATTAAAGTCAAAATTAAAATCGAAAGTCGTCTTCAATGTATTGTTTTTAATACGACGACGACTGTTTGAAAAGCCAGAAATCTAATAAATGTTGAACCATCCCAGTTTCTTAATTTTTATGCTAATTTCCAGTTCAAAATTTAAATACAATTTTCTCATGAAGATCATCTTGCGAAGTATAATGTAAATGTATTTGAAGAATGTTTGTGATTCTGGAAATTATTCCGGATATTGTAGAATAACTTTTTCCGCTCTATAACGTCTTAAAGTCTGAAAAAAGCAAATATTATAAAATTGTCATGGATAAAAATATAGAAATTAAAATAACTCAAATTCAAGGGGACAGCAAAGAATTTGTATAATGTCACCTTGAAAATTATTCAGTGATTAGTATACCGCAGAAGGTTATGTAAACAATTCATCCAAGCTGTCAAAGGGTTCTGCTTAATTTCAAAATAATAGGATATATCATATATATATATATATGTTTTTACAAAGCATAATCAAAATTTTTGTGTAATAAATAAAAAAAATTCAAATGAAAATCATAAAAAAAATTTCTTTGAAAAAAAGGATCGAAAACGATCATTATAGTTTTTTTGCCTATATTTTGACCCTGGCGGAGAATATAGTTTTTTTTGCCTTGAATAGGATTTTCCTCTCTTTTTATTTTATTTTACCCGCTTCACCGTTAAAAATTCTTAAAGTTAAAAATATTAACGACCCGAGAAAATACCTATTTGCGAGCTGAGCACTTCTCCAGAATTCTGTTCTGCCCCTGAAAAGAAAAGAATAATGTTTAAATGTATTGTTTTAATATTTACATCTTTCTATATCTACAGAATTAAGTTTCGCCATTTTTTTGTCATACCATAAGTTTCAACAAATAAAGCAATTATTGAAAAAATCCCATGCATCAGAATTTCATGAAAAAATAATTGTTTTAAAGAATACGACGCCTATCACACCTTTTTTTTTGACTCCCCCTGTATATTTTTTATGTTTTTATAATTTAGCTTGAAACTCTACCTTTTTGTTGACAGTGTTCTTTATAGTTTGAAAAGGAAGAGGCGATAAACTCCTTTAACTCTTGATTTCGTTTCTTCTCATCTAACAAATCATAAAATCTGATTTAAATCAGAGGTAAAACTATTGTTTGTATACTAGAGCTAATCATGCAATGCTTAATCTTAATACTCCATATGCCACCCCAGTTTAATATTTGTATGATACGTGCCATTATACAACACGTTCTGTATATAACGATAGGCACGTTTGACTTTTTTCATTCCGTTCGTTCATCGTTCGTTAACGAACCATTTAGATCGTTTTTTTCAATCGTTCAGAAAAATTGATTTCGTTCGTTCTCAAAATTATCGTTCATTTTTCATCTGTTTCGTTTAGTAAAGTCATTGTTTAGTAAAATCTTTCGTTAAGGAAAAAAATAAGAAAAATAAACCTATGGGAAAATTCGTTTGTTCAGTAAAAAATATCGTTCGAACTATTTCAAATCGTTTTTTTTTCACGAGAAATTTTGCTCGTTCAAAAAAGTATTCCCATCTCTAACTAAATATATGCCCATCTCTAACAATATATGCAAGATCACAGTGAGACCAAATTTAAAGAATTTGAAAGGTTCAAACAGTTCAAACATGGTTGGTTCAACTTAAAATTTTAATTAGTGTTTCGAGATTTGAGCCCGCGTGCAATTTCAACAGGTGATTGGCGGTTCAGCAACGCGATTCAACTTCATTAAATTTAGCCTCATTGCAACTTTTTGAGACCTAAGTACTTAACCTTTTTAGATACCACCTGGCTTAATTTAATCCTTTGGAGGACAACAGATCCAGGGATTAACAACACAAAAATTCTGACCTCAGATTATTATAATAATCATCATTATTATCAATAAATTATGTTTTTCTTCTAATTATTTTGATCATTATTATTATAGTCACAAAGTCCATATTGCATAAATGTGACTTTCTTCTTCTGTCAAGTGGAATTTGACCTCCTTCTTCTGTCAAGTGGAATAAGAATATGCACGTGTGCAGCCGCACTGTGATCGGTTATTATAACTTCAAATAATTATAAGACGCTGTCGTCTTCCTATTCCACAGGTTTATCAGTCTCATTATATATATATATTTATTGTACCTGTAGATGTCTGAAGAGCACTATTAATGATATCTGTCTCCTGTTCCAAGTTTATATCCGAGGGAGGAAGGGTATCCCGACCACTAGAGGGAGGAGGGGTGTCCCGACCAATAGAGGGAGGAGGGGTATCCCGACCACTAAACAATAAACTTAAATTGAAAACCAGAAAACTGTGGAATTGGAAGAATCAGTGCATTTTATGCTGTTACAAAAGAAAAAGTTATACTATTTGACTTAATAAATCACTTATTAAGTGAAATGGATCTGTTTACACTGCACAATTGCCGTCGTTCATGGTCATTCTCCCAAGAAATAAACATTTTAGAATACAGAATAATGATTATAATAGAATATGAAATATAATATAAAAATATAATATTAATAAAAAATACTAAATTTTATAAAATTATAAGTATAAGTTTTCAGGAAAAGTTAATCACTTAACCTCATCAGTTGTCACCCTATGGATAAAACGGTTGTTTCCTGCTGAAAATTGAGGGGAAGAACTGTAAACAAAAAGGAATAAAAAACTAGAGCCCTACCATACCCAACTCGGACCAACAGAAACCAGTTTCAACAGCATTTTGTATTTTCAAGTACAAAAACATTTGATTAAAAATATAATATTTTACTAAGCAGTAATGGCGGTTCATCTTTCAACCTTCTCCTGTCAAATATCAATATGACATGCATCAATATCAGACCTTGTTAAAATTAAAATGGAAAAATGGATTTTTACACAGATAAACCAGCTCGTTAAATCGTTCTTTTACAAGTGCATTAACCAGTTCGCTAACCAGGGTTCGTTAAACAGGCTGTTAACCAGCTCATTAACCATTTCGTTAACCAGTTCGTTGACCAGTTCGTTAACTAGTTCGTTAACCAGTTCGTTCACTAGTTTGTTAACCAGTTCGCTACTCAGATTGTTAACCTGTTCGTTTACCAGTTCGTTAATCAGTTTGTTAACCTGTTCATAAACAAGTTGGTTATTCAGCTTAAAAATCAGTTCGTAAACCAGTTCTTCAACCAGTTTGTTAACCAGTTCGTTTGTCAGTTCGCTAACTAGTTCGTTATCCAGTTAGTAAACCAGTTTTTTAAGCATTTCGTTTCCAGTTCGTTTGCCAGTTCGTTAATCGGTTCTTTCAGTTTGTAAAGTAGTTTGTTAACCAGTTCGTTCACCATTCCTATCAACAATCCTTTAACCAGTTCATCAACCAGTTCGTTAACCGTTTCGTTGACCAGTTTGTCAACTAGTTCATTAACCAGATCGTTAATCAGCTCTTTAATCAGTTCGTTAACCAGATCGTTAAACAGTACGTTCGTTTACCAGTTCGTTGACAAGTTCGTTTGACAGTTCGTTTGCCAGTTTGTTAACTGCAGTTCGTTAATCAGTTCATTACCCACGTTTACCGTTTTAATAACCAGATATGAACTCTACTTTCAAGCCCATTTTAATTTACAAAATGTAGATTTTAAATGAGAAATCAAAACTTTCTGAGATTATTCGGATACAGCTAGGAATGCACTAAAATCTTCTTAGCCCCCCCCCCTTTTTGGAAAGGATGAAAAGTCACCACTGTCTGAGGGTTGATTTATTCTTATTAAAGTTTTTGTAAACACTTTAAATCTCTTCTGTCTGGTAAACAGAGATAGGGAAAACACTAGTAAATCATGATTTTACACATTTTTTCAATTTTACCCAGCAAACACAACCTCGGTTAGCGAACATTGGAGTATAGGTTAGGTCGGGCATTCCATGATTACGTCGTCGGAGCTTTTAACAATTTTAAGCTGTATACATACAGTCAACCCCTTAATGAGTCATACATCGAAAGAATTCATCAAATGCCGTCTTGACAATTTTTCAATGGGCTTTATACTATTTTACGTAAATCTCAGTATTTGCAAAAATAAATAGATAGCCATGAATATGTAGGAACAGTTTTAAAGAGCTCCATATAATCTAAGTGTCTATGTTCAATTCAGTTTGGTCAAGTGTCTTCGTTCAATGCAGTTCGGTCAAGTGTCTTCTATCAATTCAGTTTGGTCAAGTGTCTTTGATCAATTCAGTTTGGTCAATTGTCTTCGTACAATATAGTTTGGTCAAGTGTATATGTTCAATTAAGTTTGGTCAAATGTCTTTGTTCAATTTAGTTTGGTCAAGTGTCTATGTTCAATTCAGTTTGTTCAAGTGTCTTCGTTTAATTAAGTTTGGTCAAGTGTTTTTGTTAAATTCAGTTTGGTCAAGTGTCTTTGTTCAATGCAGTTTGGTCAAGTGTCTTTGTTCAATTAAGTTTGGTAAAGTGTCTTTGTTTAGTTAAGTTCGATCAATTGTCTTTGTTAAATTCAGTTTGGTCAAGTGTCTATGTTCAATTAAGTTTGGTCAAGTGTCTATGTTCTATTCAGTTTGGTCAAGTGTCTTTGTTCTTTTAAGTTCGCTCAATTGTCTTCGTTCGATTCAGTTCGGTCAAGTTTCTTCATTAAATCTTGTTGGTCGAACAAGAGGGGCTCAGCGCCCGTTGGGGCCTGAAAATCTCATTGAAACCATAGATTTCACTGATCAAGTTCTCCCCCCCCCCCCNCGGAGAATATAGTTTTTTTTGCCTATATTTTGACCCTGGCGGAGAATATAGTTTTTTTGCCTATATTTTGACCCTGGCGGAGAATACAGTTTTTTTTGCCTATATTTTGACCCTGGCGGAGAATATAGTTTTTTTTGCCTATATTTTGACCCTGGCGGAGAATATAGGCAAAACGATCCAACTCACATCAATACCTCTGTCTTAAAGCTATCAGAAGAAACATGAAAGATGAAGGGGTGGAAGAGGTCACAGCAGAATGAAGGTGAAGGGGAGGGGGGTCACAGCCTTATATATAGATCTCATCCGAGTCCTAAATGAAAATTGCAAATTCATTAAAAGGAATTTAATCTTTGCAACACACTAAAATGCTCTAATCCTTATATCTTTGCAACCTAATGATGTAGACCTTTGATAGTTAAACTTAGATTATTCAAGTTAACAGAATTCATAGTTTGAAATAATCTTAGGTCTATGACATTGGGTTGTAAAAATTTAATTAGAAAATCAGAGTTTGTGGCAAAGACTCAATTTCTTTAAAAATATTAATATATTTATATGTGTTGAACTTGTATACATATAAAAGAATACAAAGAACTTTAAAGAGGATCAATGTTTAATCTCTTCATTTCCAGTTGTCCCTGCAGGGTATGATAACCTTACAGGACATGAAGATTAAATCAATTTGCCGATAAACAAAAGATCAAGATCAAGCATTGATCTCGAGATCAAGAATTGATCTCGAGATTCACAATACAAGTGTTCCCAGCTCTGAGCTAACTGTAATAGTAAAACAATATGGTCGCCGGACGGGAACAGGTAAATAAATATAAAACTAATAAAAATACACCGAACACATATACCCTCCAGTATTATAACTGACAAATATATAAATGTTTTTGCACAAAAGTAAAACCAACCAAAATTGTAAGCAATCAAAAATATAACCAACCAAAAATAGAACCAACCAAATATAACCTACCAAAATATAAACAACCAACAATTTAACCAACCAATTGTAAAACCAACTAAAAGATAACTAACCAAAAATATAACATACCAAATAAATAACCAACCAAAAATATAACAATTCAAAAAATATAACCAACAAAAATATAACCAACCAAAATATAACCCGTTTTTACCTGTAAAACCTGTCAAAGAAAGACTTCTGGAATATCCTGGCTAAGTCCTACTGGAACACTTTCATACTGGATCAATTAATCAATTAATAAATCATTCAGAAGATCAATTACAGAGATCAACTATAAATTATTATTGAATCATAATTATAAGAATGAATTAATGTTTATAAAACTTGTTAGTCTAAAGAAAAATAATATTTCAATGTCACTGAAAATGTCGCAAATTTCACATTTTGTTTTAATAAATTATAAAGTAAAGATTTTTTGTTGTTGTTTTGATGTTCATTAGATTACTGACACAAAGACAGAAATTGTCTTTAAGTAAATTCAATTAATGATTTTAAAAATTAAACTTTTTATTTCTTGATTTTCCTTAGAGTTGAGCACAGTTACAATGGTAGGCGAGGGAGTAGGTCTTTCTGAAATAATGGTTTAAAATAATGAAAACAAATGCTTGGATGCATAAATGAAATGAAATTTATTAATTTATGATTCCTCCAACAGAGATTCAAATTTAGCATTAATTTTCTAGACCGGGTCAACTTAGAAGTGTCCAACCCCCTAGGCCTTTATGTTTACATTACTAACTCTAATACTTGTTTTGTACCCCTAGACATGAAGAATTCTACATGTTAACAACGAGCTTGTTTTTATCTTAAATTAAAAAATATTATTGATTGATAGATTTGGGCGTGATAGCATGACTTCAGATTACTGTACTCCAACTGTATTGTGACGGAAAGTAGATTGCTATACCTTCGTCCATTCTTGATTATACTAGATCTATCATTCCTCCTTTCTCCTATCTTTCATTCCTGATCTAATAGTTCTTCGGATCTTCATGATTCTTCCTTGTAGATATATATCCTTGTTGTCCTTTGTTTATTCCTTTTCTATTCAGACTCTTTTCTCGTGTAACTAAATATAAAATGTTATTAGTGTTGTGAACTGTTTATTTTGAGATATCGTGTATTTTATTAAGATATTGAATGAATAGTATTTTTAATTTATGTTTTGAGCCCTCCCTTTTTTATCTCAAAGAACAGAGAAACTATAGGGGTCCAAAAAGGGTTCAAGAAAATACAAAGTCTCATCTAGCAGTTCTAAGTATGACCCGGAGCTAAAGTACGATATCTAGACTCGTACCGGGCTGGATAAAGAGAGAAGGACGAACGGAGCGTTGAAATCTTCAGTCTGACACAACCCATCGAATGAAATCACTCCTATCCTCTTTCATACCTCTCCAAGCCAACAATTAGCCTACCATCCTATTTTAGAAGAACTTAAAACCCCCTAAATCTCAATAAATCTAAATATAAAACGAATCCTCGTTCATTATTTTAACACCACGTTTAAATCCAAGTAAAGTATCATTTTCCCTAAAAAGGTCAGACTCCGTACTAAAGGGATCAAGTCTTTATGGTACAATATATAGCGGCAAAATAAGGATATGCGCGCTACAAATGCATGTACAATCTGATTGGATAATTTAAATATACTTTCAGATTGAAGTTTTGCTAATTAGGTGTAATTATTGCAAAACTTCGCGAAATTACTTTTGTAGAAGTTTCGCTAATTACGTGTAATTATTCAAACTGTAGTGCGAATGAGCGTGTTAGTCCGAATGAACTTAAAGTATGAATGCACATTATTCGGATTAATCATTATTGCAATCGATATTTTACTATTTCGCGTATAAGTAAATAATCTATAACGTTGGTTAAACCTTTTCTGAATCTCACAACTCCTCTAACAAGAATATGCTTAAAGTTTATAGAGAGGAGATTTAAGAATGTTCATTCCAGGTTTTTGAGATGTAAGAATGTTTTTTCTTTAGGTTTCAGAGATTCAGGTTATATTTACTCACTCCAGTTTATATGAGATTCAAGAACACGCTTACTCATGTGGTTAATCCCAGGAAAATTTTAACCGACTTGTGCTGATGGTGAAGATGGCGGATAAATAATTCTGGACTTTATATGGAAATCCTATCTATTCGTAAGAAAATCCATTTAATGTAGGATTTACATTTCTTTGGAAAATAGGGATTCAACAAAAATCCAATTAACGGTGGTCAGGCTTCTAGATAATAATTTGTCGGATGAATTGAAAAAAATGGATAAATTTATAACGATCAATAAAGATGATAATTTAATGATCTAGAATTAACAAGAAACGTAAAAATAATACTGATTAGGATAATGCTTATACTAATAATAATAATAATGATAATAATAATAATGATAATAATTATGATGATAATAATGATGATGATGATAATGATGATAATAATGATGATGATAATGATAATGATGATGATAATGATGATGATAATGATGATAATGATGATAATGATGATAATGATGATAATGATGATAATAATGATAATAATGATGATAATGATAATAATGAAAACAATGATGATAAAAACAATAGCGATATATATATTTTAAAATTTTATTATGTAAAATATCTAAAAACATGGGTTAACCTAGTGCTGAACAACATTTTTTTTTACAATTTTTTTCATAGTTTTTGTATGAAACATTGGTTAAAGAGTTTATATGGAAATGCTGCAAATATATATTTTTAAAGTTTATGCTAATTAATTTGATTTTGGCAACCAGTAAAATCTACAATATTCATACAATGTACACAGGGCTAACAGGATACTACAGTTCACACGTAATAGATATGATATCATAGCTCGAAACTTTTAAATGATACAAAGGAATTAAGTCAGTGCCACTCAACTAAAATTTTCTAATCCGTATATCTTTGCAATCTGATTGTGTAAACCTTTGATTTTTTTATCTAACAGAATGCATATGATTGAAATACTAAAATCTACGACATTGGGTTGCAAAGATTATAGCGATTGGAAAGTCGGAGTTTGAAGCGAAGACTTAATTCCTTTATAGAATGCACCAATACTAAATCGGTTAATAAGTCAGAAATTAATTTAACTCATGCTTTCCATTTAAAATTTTAAATTTACATCAATTTTGGGAAGAAGATTGCAGTGAAGCTTGTTGTATTATAGGCTACGTAGATACAACACGGATCTTCAAACCTTTATTTACAATATTTCGCACTTATGTGAGAAATATAAAGAAAACTCAGCATTAGCCACTGTTAGCTGGAAGAAGAATGGTCAAATCTAATCAATATTTGTGACCTCGTAGCTCCTTTAGTTTTAGTTTTTTTTACATAAGTATGAGAAAACCAAATATATCTGCAGTAAACATTAGAAATTAAAATATTTTTGGCTTTTCAATAATATCTCTTCAAGAAGAGGAGTTATCATCAACAACGCAAAGGATTTTAATCTTCCGTGGAATTTACTTTAGTTTGATATAGGAGCATCTTTCTAGGAGCATCTCTATAGGAGCATCTCTATATGAGCATCTCTATAGGAGCATCTGTATAGGAGCATCTGTATATGAGCATCTCTATAGGAGCATCTCTATAGGAGCATCTCTATAGGAGCATCTCTATAGGAGCATCTATATAGGAGCATCTCTATAGGAGAATCTCTATAGGATCATCTCTATAGGAGCATCTTTCTAGGAGCATCTCTAAAGGAGCATCTCTATATGAGCATCTCTATAGGAGCATCTCTATATGAGCATCTCTATAGGAGCATCTCTATAGGAGCATCTCTATAGGAGCATCTCTATAGGAGCATCTCTATAGGAGCATCTCTCTAGGAGCATCTCTCTAGGAGCATCTCTATAGGAGCATCTCTATAGGAGCATCTCTATAGGAGCATCTCTATAGGATCATCTCTATAGGAGCATCTCTGTAGGAGCATCTCTATAGGATCATCTCTATAGGAGCATCTATACAAGTTTCATTACATTTTCTCTTCCCTGAGACTGCGGCATACTTTTTTTTGTAATCAAAAATATGCAGGTTCCTCATATTTTATATAACAAAATTTATAAATTTTTACAAAATATTAAGATTTTGAATTTTACAATATTGAGAGAAGACACATAAATACCAAGGACACGGGTTAATTATGATTGTTAAATATTCGATATGATTGTATTCGGATCCTAAGTAATTTTTATGGCCCCCATAGAGTCTAGAAGCTATGGGAAATATGATCCTAATAAATTACAAGCCATAAAAAAATTAATGTGCAACAAAAATAATGGCACTCAGTTTTAGCGAGAAAACTAAGGATGTTTTCGTCAGCGATTAGCAGAAAGATATGTACATTGGTCGGCGTTTATATCAACATATTGAAGACGACTTTCTTTTTAAGTTTTAATTTATAAAACGCTTTTATTTCAAATTAAAAACTTACAAGTAAACAAAGAAAAGCTGTTAATGGACAGCTTCTCTCTGTTTCCACTTGTGTATCTGTGCTCTTTGAAATCTTGATTAAAGTCAAAATTAAAATCGAAAGTCGTCTTCAATGTATTGTTTTTAATACGACGACGACTGTTTGAAAAGCCAGAAATCTAATAAATGTTGAACCATCCCAGTTTCTTAATTTTTATGCTAATTTCCAGTTCAAAATTTAAATACAATTTTCTCATGAAGATCATCTTGCGAAGTATAATGTAAATGTATTTGAAGAATGTTTGTGATTCTGGAAATTATTCCGGATATTGTAGAATAACTTTTTCCGCTCTATAACGTCTTAAAGTCTGAAAAAAGCAAATATTATAAAATTGTCATGGATAAAAATATAGAAATTAAAATAACTCAAATTCAAGGGGACAGCAAAGAATTTGTATAATGTCACCTTGAAAATTATTCAGTGATTAGTATACCGCAGAAGGTTATGTAAACAATTCATCCAAGCTGTCAAAGGGTTCTGCTTAATTTCAAAATAATAGGATATATCATATATATATATATATGTTTTTACAAAGCATAATCAAAATTTTTGTGTAATAAATAAAAAAAATTCAAATGAAAATCATAAAAAAAATTTCTTTGAAAAAAAGGATCGAAAACGATCATTATAGTTTTTTTGCCTATATTTTGACCCTGGCGGAGAATATAGTTTTTTTTGCCT